>NC_084555.2:31367500-31597500 GCF_033978685.3 Nerophis lumbriciformis
ACATATATATATATATATATATATATATATATATATATATATATATATATATATATATATATATATATATATATATATATATATATATATATTAGGGCTGTGAATCTTTGGGTGTCCCACGATTCGATTCAATATCGATTCTTGGGGTCACGATTCAATTCAAAATCGATTTTTTTTTTCAATTCAACACGATTCTCGATTCAAAAACAATTTTTTCCCGATTCAAAACGATTCTCTATTCATTCAATACATAGGATTTCAACAGGATCTACCCCAGTCTGCTGACATGCAAGCAGAGTAGTAGATTTTTGTAAAAAGCTTTTATAATTTATCAACTGATTGCAATAATGTACATTTGTTTTAACTATTAAATGAACCAAAAATATGACTTATTTTATCTTTGTGAAAATATTGGACACAGTGTGTTGTCAAGCTTATGAGATGCGATGCAAGTGTAAGCCACTGTGCCACTATTGTTATTTTTTTTAATTTTTTTTTATAAATGTCTAATGATAATGCCAATGAGGGATTTTTAATCACTGCTATGTTGAAATTGTAACTAATATTGATACTGTTGTTGATAATATTCATTTTTGTTTCACTACTTTTGGTTTGTTTGTGTCTCCTCTCAATTGCTCTGTTTATTGCAGTTCTGAGTGTTGCTGGGTCGGGTTTGGTTTTGGAATTGGATTGCACTGTTATAGTATTGCTGTCTTTTTTTTTGTTGGATTGATTAATAAAAAAATAAAAATAAAAAAGAAAAATAATAAAAAAAAGAAAAAAAGAATCGATTCTGAATCGCACAACATTCGAATTCGAATCGATTTTTTCCCACACCCCTAATATATACTGTATTTTTCGGACTATAAGTCGCAGTTTTTTTCATAGTTTGGCCGGGCTCCAGTGCGACTTATATATGTTTTTTCCCTTCTTTATTATGCATTTTCGGCAGGTGCGACTTATACTCCGGTGCGACTTATACTCCAAAAAATACGGTGTATATATATATATATATATATATATATATATATATATATATATATATATATATATTATACAGTGTCTTCAAAAGTGTGCTTTTTTTTTTCCTCGAATACAGACTTTGATCGAGGCTAGAACCAATTATTAATGTACAACTTTTTTAATTAGGAACCATGTTCAAGAACCAATTAAATTAGTAAATCAAAGTTCTCCTGGAATTCATTAGGATAGGCTTTCAAAAAGCACAGAACAACTGCAACAGGCAGCCACCAACTTACAGATATTTTCGTGCTTTATTTATTGATAGAGACATTGCACAATCTATATATTGCACACAGCAGATATAGCTACAAGCTCATTTGTATCTGTTTTCCACGGGCAAAGTCACTGCAGATTAAAAACACAGTTTCCAATGAAATCTAAAATACAGATGAAATAAACGATCACAGTACACCAGCAAAAAGATCAACTACACAACAGTCCAATAACTACATTACAAAGACAGAACTAGTGACAACAAAGTTGATGATCCTTCAACTATTTATGTATGTTTAATTTGAAATGTTATGTGTTACAGTCAGTTTCATGTGCCATGATGCTCAAAAGTGGAAAAAAAAGTATACTTGCTGTGGTACCGTATATACATTATATATATATAAAGCAATAACTGTGCACACAGAGGTGAGCTTTATTCTCTGTTGCTCATCTCTAAGTAAATATGATGATGTGAACAGTAATTAAGTCCAGTAGCTATGGTTGGTAGGCCTGTGGGACAACTCTGCTCATTGCAGCAACGCACACATTTGTCCACCACCCGACGCCAAGCTTTCCATCTTTACGTGGCGATGGAGACTGAAGGGAAAGGCAATTGCATAAAGATGTTTATTCCACCCGCCCCCCCGTAAACAAAATTCAAATAAAAAAAGGCTTTCAAATGAATCCGAATGGACTTCTTAATGCGTGTATAAAAGAGGGGTTTTAATGCAACACCCCCTGTAGAGCACCGACTGTACAAACCTACGCCCTCCTATTAAGCGGAAAAGAGAGGTAAAAAAAAAAACCTGGTAAGGAATTAACATAAATTGTATATAAGCTTAAGATATTTTTCATATAATATACATATTTTTAAATTATATATACCTATATATCTTACATATCACAAGGTGGCGACTTATCAGTCTTCCGGTCTTAGTTTTTGTTTTGTTATAGTCAACAGTACTGTGTGTGGGTGTGTGTTTGTGTTTTCTTCTCTTCTTGTTTTTGTGTACAGCACTTTGTGTTTGCCACTTGACTTCAATAAAGTTTGATTTGATTTGATTTGTATACCCTCTGTAACTGTATATTGTATTTCTGCTCTTGGGCGTTTGTACTGGAAATTAATTTTTTTTGAGTGCAACAACAATAAAGTAATATTCTAATCTATAAGGTTGATCAGCTGTGTCATTGTCAAAAAATGTGATGTCCATGAATAAAACGTTTTTTTGTGTGTTTTTTTTAAGACATTGATTGCATAAGCAGAAACGTGCCTAAAAGCTTTTTAAAAGGTGTTTATAAATAGCTGCAAATATGAGGTCCTAATACTGCTTGGGAGGTATTACTATTGGGGTTTGCATCATATTGAGAGCAGTTTCTACTATTTCCTTATTATGTTACCCTCTTTATCTACTTGACATATTCTAGAATATTCTACAAATCCTTCTGTAGACTTTCCCGGAATAGTAGCTGCATACTAGAATTCTAGAAACGTTAGGTCAGGTCTAACAAGTCCCATGTAGCTTAATAAGCTTGAATGGGCATTAATTATAAGTGTTTTTTTCTTCATTACAAAAAATGCATTTTGATGTTTTTGAAATACAGTCGTCCCTCGCCACATCGCACTTTGGGCCGAGATCAAGTATTAGTAAGCATAAAACATGGCTAAATAAAGTAAATTGTCAATAGTATTGGCCACTAGAGGAGATCAAACCAATCAGAGCACGCTGTTTTTACTATATTGGATTAAGAGTGTAAAGGGAGCTAAACAGTGTTATTTCATGTTTAGAGGGCTCTCGAAAAGTTTTTAGAAGGTCGTAAACAGGTATTTTATGCTCTAGCTCAGATGTGTCAAACTCAGTTAGATTGAGGGCCACATCACAGTTATGGCTGCCTTCAGAGGGCTACTAGTAATAGTGAATACAGTACACATCATAAGTCAGCGTGACAAGCAGATATTTAAGAGTTTTTAGTATTGCAAAAAAATTGTACACTGTATCTATTAATATATTTGTTGCATCATCAGATAATAGAGCAATATTAAAGTTTGTGGTCCCTCCCAAGGTTTCTCACTGTTCCCATTGGGTTGAGTTTTTTACTTGCCCGGATGTGGGATCAGATCCGAGGAGGTCGTTGTGGTTTGTGAAGCCCTTTGAGGCATTTGTAATTAAGGGCTATATAAATTAACTTTGATTGATTGTGATTTGATGTAGAGTATGTTATGGTCCAAAGTACTCATTCATTACATCATCATTTGACATCATCCAAGGTTACAGTACACACTGATTTTTGAAAAATATAAACATAAAAGCAAAATGTTCAGTACTGTAATGCAGAGAAGAGTCAGAGGACACACACACACACACACACACACACACACACACACACACACACACACACACACACACACACACACACACACACACACACACACACACGCACACGCACATGCAAAGCAAGCTGTTCTTTTCAATTTTGGCTCTGCACACCTCACAAAACTTGATCTTTGGAGCTTAAACTGTGCTGTAGATGTATTTTACACAAATATTTGAAAACTGGTGAGTCAAACTTGGATTGGGAGAGATTGAGTGATAATGTAGCACAGTCCTGTAGGGGCTCAAACCAAAAGGCAAAAAACACATGAAAACATGAGGGAAACATCAAGAACACAAACAAAGACAAACACGACCACCAAGCTCCTGCAACCAGCAGCTACTTCAGCGGCGCCATCTTGAAAAAAACACTCAAGTTGGCCAGTAGAGAATGAAGTGCTATAAAGTACGCCAAATAATAACTTAGTTAAATATTTAATCACAGTGTTACGATGTGTAAATATACATATTAAAGGCCTGCTGAAATGTGATTTTCTTATTTAAACGGGGATAGCAGGTCCATTCTATGTGTCATACTTGAATTTCGCGATATTGCCATATTTTTGCTGAAAGGATTTAGTAGAGAACATCGACGATAAAGTTCGCAACTTTTGGTCGCTGATAAAAAAGCCTTGCCTGTACCGGAAGTAGCAGACGAGTAGCGTGACGTCACAGGTTGTGGAGCTCCTCACATCTGCACATTGTTTACAATCATGGCCACCAGCAGGGAGAGCGATTCGGACCGAGAAAACGACGATTTCCCCATTAATTTGAGCGAGGATGAAAGATTCGTGGATGAGGAAAGTGAGAGTGAAGGACTAGAGGGCAGTGGGAGCGATTCAGATAGGGAAGATGCTGTGAGAGGCGGGTGGGATCTGATATTCAGATGGGAATGACTAAAACAGGAAATAAACACAAGACATACAGTATATATACTCTATTAGCCACAACACAACCAGGATATATTTAATATGCCACAAATTAATCCCGCATAACAAACACCTCCCCCCTCCCGTCCATATAACCCGCCAATACAAATCAAACACCTGCACAACACACTCAATCCCACAGCCCAAAGTACCGTTCACCTCCCCAAAGTTCATACAGCACATATATTTCCCCAAAGTCCCCAAAGTTACGTACGTGACATGCACATAGCGGCACGCACGTACGGGCAAGCGATCAAATGTTTGGAAGCGTACTCACGGTACCGTGTCTGCGTATCCAACTCAAAGTCCTCCTGGTAAGAGTCTCTGTTGTCCCAGTTCTCCACAGGCCAATGGTAAAGATTGACTGTCATCTTTCGGGAATGTAAACAATGAAACACCGGCCGTGTTTGTGTTGCTGAAGTTGGCCGCAATACACCGCTTCCCACCTACAGCTTTCTTCTTTGCTGTCTCCGTTGTTCATTGAACAAATTGCAAAAGATTCACCAACACATATGTCCAGAATACTGTGGAATTTTGCGATGAAAACAGACGACTTAATAGCTGGCCACCATGCTGTCCCAAAATGTCCTCTACAATCCGCGACGTCACGCGCTGACGTCATCATACCGAGACGTTTTCAGCAGGATATGTCGCGCAAAATTTAAAATTGCACTTCAGTAAACTAACCCGGCCGTATTGGCATGTGTTGCAATGTTAAGATTTCATCATTGATATATAAACTATCAGACTGCGTGGTCGGTAGTAGTGGGTTTCAGTAGGCCTTTAAATACACTTGTTAAATAAAACCACTGCCTTGTTTTAATGAATATTTAGCCATACTATGCTACTGTATTTTAATGTTGGTCAATATAATGGTACTTGAAGAGCCAAGTGCTTTTTGAGGTTTTACTTGGTGAAAAAAGTTTGAGAAGCACTGTCATATAGCATCCAGCCACCCACTATTTGCCCCCGCCCAACACTCACTGACATCAAGTGTGTAAGAGAGAAAGAGATGGAAGAGAGGAGAAATCAAATAAATAAAGGGCCCAAATTCCTCATTTCTAATTCAGCTGCTCGTTCAGCTTAACCTCTCTCTCCTCAGCAATTAACGCGCACGCCACATCCTTCACGCCGCGTACAGCCGAGGCTAAATAATGCAAGGGGCATCCAGCACCAGCATCCTTTATCATCCCAAATGACAGCTATTTGCATATCTCCCCAGTCAATTAGAGCGCGGCAGAATAATCAGCCCATAATTGGGGGAGAGTGTCGGTAATCACCCGCCCTGGCACACCAACAGGGCTATTGGAGGAGCGCGGGGGGAGAGGTTGGGACTGGGGTTGGATGCTTTGGAGTGTGAGTGTGTGCGTGTCAGGTAGACAATCCATCTGACTGCAGTAGTCCCTTTAAACTAACATCCAAACAACCAATTTAAAGTCTCTCATTTTCATATAAGCACTCTGTCCTTCTCCTTTGTTCTGCACCTTCATACCATCTTTCATAATTCCAGCCAACATGTTTTCTTTAAAAAAAAAGGTCAAAGAGGGACTAGCGCCTTTCACTCTGCAATTTGCACTCTCAATGCTCACCATTTGAATAAATACCATGAAAAATGACATCCACTTCATCGTTGCAGCTTTCAAAGTATGACATTCAAGAGTTCAAGACCACTACAAGAAAACTGAATTTTACATTGGAATTATGATGACATAAAATCAGCACATCTCAGGAGCTTTCTATTTTATGGCTAATCTATTCTTCTTTGTTCGGTTTTAAATAATGTATTGCTTATAAAGCAGCCTATACCTATTCATTACTTTAGTACATTTTTAATCCCTTATTCATGTGTTTTTTTTTAATTTAACCTCACAGATTTGTATTTACAGTACTATAAATCATCTCGTACAGTATGAACAATAAACACAAAGAACTAGGGATGTCCGATAATGGCTTTTTGCCGATATCCGATATTCCGATATTGTCCAACTCTTTAATTACCGATACTGATACAAACCGATACCGATATCAACCCATACATACAGTCGTAGAATTAACACATTATTATGCCTAATTTGGACAACCAGGTGTGGTGAAGATAAGGTACTTTAAAAAAAATGAATACAATGAAATAAGATAAATAAATTAAAAACATTTTCTTGAATAAAAAAGAAAGTAAAACAATATAAAAACAGTTACATTGAAACTAGTAATTAATGAAAATTAATAAAATTAACTGTTAAAGGTTAGTACTATTAGTGGACCAGCAGCACGCACAATCATGTATGCTTACGGACTGTATCCCTTGCAGACTGTATTGATATATATTGACATATAATGTAGGAACCAGAATATTAATAACAGAAAGAAACAACCCTTTTGTGTGAATGAGTGTGAATAAGTGTAAATGGGGGAGGAAGTTTTTTGGGGTTGGTGCACTAATTGTTAGTGTATCTTGTGTTTTTTATGTTGATTTAATAAAAAAAAAATAAAAAATAAAAAAAATGATACCGATAATAAAAAAATACGATACCAATAATTTCCGATATTACATTTTAACGCCTTTATCGGCCGATATTATCGACAGGCCGATATTATCGACAGGCCGATATTATCGACAGGCCGATATTATCGGACATCTCTACAAAGAACCCATTGACAACTACAATTCAGTTCAATCCTATATGTTCAATAGTCATGTTTATATTCCAGATAATGTCCAGAGTTTATATGAAAAAGTAAAAAAAAAAATAGGTTGATAAGTCCAAGTGGAAAAAAATCTGTGTACTGCAGTGAAGCCAATTCATAACTGCTATGCCTATTTTGTATTCATTGAAAATGTAAACAAAACACAATAAATGGGCAAAAAGACATATTATAGACATATCTTTGGAGAAAAGAAACTCGTTGTAACGACGGGGTCACATTTTACTGAGCGGATCGTACTCCCAAGATGCAGCATGCAGGAACTCCTGTGGCGAGGTGCAGGTGAGACATTGATTTATTGTCCATGAAATCATGCAAAAATACAAAAATACCGAAAAGCGTGTCGATAGCGTGGGAGCTATGGCAAAGCTTAGCACTTGAACAGGAATCAAAGATCGTAGAAAATACTTAACGTAACGGGTAGCATGGAAGCAAATAGAAGATGTCGTCACTGTTGCGTAGTGCAAACAAGGAAGCCAGACTGACTGTGGCGAAAAAAGAGAAATAAGTAGCTCTCTAATTAGTGCCCAGGAGCAGGTGAGCGTCCCGAACACTAATCAGAGGCAGGTGAAACTAATCTGCAGTCATGGCAACTAAAACCCAAACCCAAGGGTGCTGAAAACAGAACTGAGGTAGTCAAACCAACAGAACAAAACATGATCCGGGAAACGGATCATTACACTCATCATGGTGACGTAGCAAACATGCGCAGTAAATGTGAGTTTACTCCAACCACAAAAGCAGTATCATTAAAAGAAACTAATTGTCCAGTCATGGTATTACAACTTTTAAATTATCTGTCACTTATTATTAGGGATGTAACGAAATTGTATATACCACCGTATTATCTTATCAATAGTGCCGTGAAGCGTGACGGTATCAAACAAAAACATTGTGAGTGTAGATTTTTTCCTGGCAATTTTGCTTTGGCGGGTCTGAAATAAACTGCATCTCCCAGAATCCTCTGCATTGCGTCGTACTGCAATTTGGGGACGTGGAACGCCATAAAGTGGAAAGAGGAAACAGGAAGTGTGTTTCTCTTCGTAAAAGAAGAGGATTTTTATTTATTTTTTTAATCCTAATGACTGTTTGAGTTATGTTGCTCGCAAACAGACAAACAAACCCTTGCAAAAACATAACTTATGCTTTTTACTTGCCCAGATGAGCTAAAACTCATTTTAGCTTAACATGGAGGAAAATCTATTCCCACGTGGGCCGGACTGGTAAAATCATGCCGTAATAACTTAAAAATACAACTACGACAATGTCAGATTGTTTTCTTTGTTTTACTTTGGCCCAGGATAGAAAAGTCACTTTCTGAAAATGTACATATCACAAATAATCCTCTTGACAAAACACTTCAAGTTAGTTGAAAATTCAGAGGAAAAAATTGGTAAAGCTGCAAAAACACCATGAAGAACTCTATGAACTTAGACTTAATCTCAATGTAGCTACAAAGCAGTTAAACTTTAAGTCACAGCTCATCTAGAATTTAACAAAAAACTAAATAAAGCATAAATAAAAACGATTCTATGTATCACCTCATTTGTCATTTCCGCATATTAATCCTGTGCTAACTCGACAAACCATACAAACTGAGGTAGAAACTATTCAAGAGGGTTGAGTTACTCCCTGCCTTCTAGGCATCACTGTGTATTGACAGAAAAATAAAAACTGTGCAATTTGTGAACAATTTCAACAAACTAAATAAAAACTTAAAAGACTGACAGTATTGCAGTAAATCGCACACTGTTCTCTTTCTTTAAATTTGCACAGAAGACAATCATTTTCACAGAACTATATCAATGGGCAGTGTCTTATGCAGCATTTCAAATGGGGTTACCAGTTTTTATTTTACTCCTGTTTGTTTTATGTTGGGCCGAAGGGGAGGAGTCAGAGCCCCGCTTTACCGTGTACCTCTTGCTTGGTATCCTTGCTCACCCTGGTATAAACTATTTGCTTGCCTAACAGAATTGCTGTTGTGACATCAAGTGGACACATTTAGAACAGCAGTTTCTTGAATTTTTAAAAATGCAGCTCAATTTAACACTTAGCAGATTCAACTCGCAGGCCTCATCCAGTCCGCGAGCCTTATGTTTGACATCCCTGGTTCCAAGCCAAAACAGATTTGGTCAGGCGTGCCGTGCCAAGGGAAAGCACTTGCTGCACATCGAAGCTACTTAATAAGCTACCATCACCCAGAAAAGATGGAGCCTGCAAAGCTAAATGTCAATTTGTGAGGTATTTACATTACTAAAAGTCAAAATGTGAGATAACTTTTCTGAGAAACTGCATTTTCAACACTGATAGAAAACATGTCAACTGTAGAGGACACTGCTTCTCTGAAAGACAGACAGAGAGGATTTTCCTACAAAATTCTATGCACTTAAAAATACTTGTTTGTAGTAATATAGATGATTATAACATTTTAGCATTATGTTTGTGCTGAATTACAGTAAGTGTGTTTATCATAAACATTTCTGACACTGGCAATTTTAAATATTTTTTTTTACATGGACCACAATATCGTACCATGGCCTTAATACCGTGATAATAGGCGCCGATCTACATTTCTGTCAGTGGGTGCTCGGTGTGTGTGTATTAGTGTTGTCCCGATACCAATATTTTGGTACCGGTACCAAAAGTATTTCGGTACTTTTCGGTACTTTTCTAAATAAAGGGCACCACAAAAAATGTCATTATTGGCTTTATTTTAACAAAAAAATCTTAAGGTACATTAAACATATGCTTCTTATTGCAATTTTGTCCTTAAATAAAATAGTGAACATACTAGACAACTAGTCTTTTAGTAGTAAATAAGCAAACAAAGACTCCTAATTAGTCTGCTGACGTATGCAGTAACATATTGTGTCATATATCATTCTATTATTTTGTCAACATTATTAAGGACAAGTGGTAGAAAATTAATTATTAATCTGCTTGTTCATTTACTGTTAATATTTGGTTATTTTCTGTTTCAACATGTTCTGTCGACACTTCTGTTAAAATGTAATAATCACCTATTCTTCTGTTGTTTAATACTTTGCATTAGTTTTGAATGATACCACAAATTTGGGTATCAATCTGATATCAAGTAGTTACCGGATCATACATTGGTCATATTCAAAGTCTTCATGTGTCCAGGGACATATTTCCTGAGTTTATAAACATAATGTAAAAAAAATAGCGATGTAATCATAGTAGTATCGACTGGATACGCTATTGTACGTGGTATCATTACAGTGTATGTTAGGTGTAGATCCACCAATGGCGTTTGTTTATATTGTAGCGTCCCGGAAGAGTTGGTGCTGCAGGGAATTCTGGGAATTTGTTCTGTAGTGTTTATGTTGTGTTGTGGTGCAAATATTCTTCCAAAATGTGTTTGTCGTTGTTGTTTAGTGTGGTTTCACTACATGACACATGTTTATGACAGTGTTGGCATTGTTCATACCGCTACCCTTACTGTGACATGTATGGCTGTTGAGTAAGTATGCATTCATTCGCTTGTGTGCATTGTGTTCAAAGTCAAGATGATTGTGTCATTAGTTCATTATCGGGCATAATGAAATCTTGATTAGGCTTTGTTAATCATAGACTTAATGATTTGTGACTTTTTTATTATGTAAGATGGCCCAAATTGGCCACAAAATGTACAAGATAGATTTTTCAAAATGTATTTTAAAGATTGATAATTGCCATCAATCCCACGTGGGTGCACGGCATTGTCCGTGGGTGCTCGGGCTCCGAAGCACCCACGGGATCGAAGCCTATGACCGTGATAACATCATACTGTGAGACTTTATTATTGTTACATCCCTACTTATTTATGATGAAAAAGTATATCTATCTGCGATTAATCACAATTAATTTTAAGTTAACTATGAACAAACTGCGATTAATCACGATGAAATATTTTAATCGTTTGACAGCCCTAATTACGCAACGTTTGTGAGAAGAAAATAATTTTACATTTCAAGTTTTTGCCCAAAAATATACAAAGGGATAAGGATAATATCAACTTGTATTCCATCCATCCATTTCTACCGCTTGTCCCGTTTGGTGTTGGAGCCTCTCTCAGCTGCATTCGGGCGGAAATTTACTTAACTAACTATAATTTGAGTTCAAAAACACTTCCTATTATTATTACTAATAATAATAATGTTCATACCAATATGGTTATGTGGTGTGTTTTGATTGACAGCAATGGCTGAACTTGAAATGCATGGCTGTATTCGACCACAATGCAACCCAACTGGGCTCCACTTGTGCGTGCTGCTGTGTAATGAACTGTCTTGGATGACATTGAATGTATAAATAAAAATAAAAATAAACATTTAATTGATATTTATCCCCGATTGTTGATTAAATACAATTATCCAAATGCTACCTTTTGGGAGCTATTCAATTCATTATTTTTTACAACCACAACAGAGAGAAAAGGTAGGAGTAGCTAAGAAACACAAGAAAGGTTGCGGAGACGCGAGGGGGAAAATCCCCCCACCAGTCTCCTTTTAGAAGCAGAAAATCAAAGTCGTTTTATGACAACTTTTTTTGGGCAGCTTTGAAGCACAGTTGCAGTGCAGCCTTTGGATTTGCTGCTCAAAGGAGGATGACCGTTTTTGTGTGAGACAACATTTGCTTTAATACGTTCTAACTCCCTATTTCTCCGAGGCTTTGGTGGTGTCCTCTGAACACGGCGAATAGGATAAATGGAAGAAAGGGAAAGGGGAAGACTGCGCAGAGTGTGGTGGAGGTGTGTTCAAGTGTGTAAAGGAACATTAGGAAAAACAACCTGGCAAGGTTATTTTCATCTGCAGCCTCATTCTTTTGTGTTAGCACAGCTGCATGTTTTTTTTTTTATTTAATTGTCTGCTTTTTGTGTTTAGCGGTAATGCTTCAAGTACTACGCCCGGTAGCTGACTGGAGATACGCCCAGGATGTAGGGAGGATGGGGTTAGTTCTCACACTTGGGGCGGTATAGCTCGGTTGGTAGAGTGGCCGAGCTAGCAACTTGAGGGTCGCAGGTTCGATTCCCGCTTGCGCCATCCTAGTCACTGCCGTTGTGTCCTTGGGCAAGACACTTTACCCACCTGCTCTCAGTGCCACCCACACTGGTTTAAATGTAACTTAGATATTAGGTTTCACTATGTAAAGCGCTTTGAGTCACTAGAGAAAAGCGCTATATAAATATAATTCACTTCACTTCACACTCGCCACTAAAGACTGCTGTCTCTTAAATTGGAGCATGGAAATTCACAACAATATGGAACAGAGCTCACCTACGTGGTCTTCTCTGGAGTAAGCCAATTGAACTGGAGGTGAGAAGAAGTCAACTTTATACTCAAATAGTAAATATTCAGCGCCTCAGTATTCTTTATTTCAAGCTTTAACACAATGGCTTTATAACAAAGTAATAGTTATCCTTCAACTGTTTGAAGGGATAGTTTAGGTTGTTATTAGCTAGCTCGCTAACTAGTTTGGCATGGTTGTCAACTTTAATGCTAGCACTGAGTTCCAGTTTGGGTTGGTCGTCACATACTATTTGTGGTTGCTTAACACAATGTTTTTCAACCTTTTTTGAGCCAAGGCACATTTTTTGTGTTGAAAAAATCCGGAGGCACACCACCAGCAGAAGTCATTAAAAAATTTAACTCAGTTGACAGTAAAAAGTCGTCGTTGCAATTGTTGGATATGACTTTAAACCATAAACAAGCATGCATCAATATAGCTCTTGTCTCAAAGTAGGTGTACTGTCACCACCTGTCACATCACGCTGTGACTTATTTTGAGTTTTTTGCTGTTCTCCTGTGTGTAGTGTTTTGGTTCTTGTCTTGCGCTCCTATTTTGGTGGCTTTTGCTCTTTTTTTGGTATTTTCCTGTAGCAGTTTCATGTTTTCCTTGGAGCGATATTTCCCGCATCTACTTTGTTTTAGCAATCAATATTTGATTTTTGATGTTTGATTTTTTGTGGGGACATTGTTGATTGTCATGTCATGTTCGAATGTACATTGTGGACGCCGTCTTTGCTCCACAGTAAGTCTTTGCTGTCGTCCAGCATTCGGTTTTTGTTTAAAACTGAACTGGCTACAAAGTAGTTTCGTTCTGCATAGCCTTCCCTAAACTTCAATGACTTTTCTTAGGGGCTACTCACCTTTTCTTTATTTTTGGTTTAAGCATTAGATACCTTTTTACCTGCACGCTGCCTCCCGCTGTTTCCGACATCTACAAAGCAATTAGCTACCGGCTGCCACCTCTTGATATGGAAGAGTATTACGCGGTTACTCTGTCAAGATCTAGACAGCACTGACACTCAACAACAACACATGACTTGCAGACTATAATTACTGGTTTGCAAAAAATATTTTTAAGCCAAATAGGTGAAATTAGATAATCTCCCACGGCATACCAGACTGTATCTCGCGGCACACTGGTTGAAAAACACTGGCTTAACACATATGCTCATATACTGTATTTGTACAGAGACTGTCAAACTGTTATAATATTTAATCACAATTTTTCCATAGTTAACTCATAATTAATCGCGATAATCACAGGTAAATTGCATGCGTGTTTGGGGGCGTGCCAAGTGGACCGGAGGGCACGATAAAGTTAAGTTAAAGTTAAAGTATCAATGATCGTCACACACACTCGGTGTGGCGAAATGATTCTCTGCATTTGACCCATCACCCTTGATCACCCCTTGGGAGGTGAGGGGAGCAGTGAGCAGCAGCGGTGGCCGCTCCCGCGAATCATTTCTGGTGATTTAACCCCCAATTCCAACCCTTGATGCTGAGTGTCAAGCAGGGAAGTAATGGGTCCCATTTTTATAGTCTTTGGTATGACTCGGCCGGGGTTTGAACTCACAACCTACCGATCTCAGGGCGGACACTCAAACTGCTAGGCCACTGATAACCGGGAAATGTTGTGTAGAAAAGAACAAACTACAAGAGTAGTAGTCAATATATCCATCCATTTTCTACCACTTGTCTCTTGGGGTCACGGGGGGCTGGAGCCTATCCCAGCTGCATTTGTGTGGAAAAGTCGCCACCTCATCACAGGGCCAACACAGATAGACAGACAACATTCACACTCACATTCACACACTACGGCCAATTTAGTGTTGCCAATCAACCTATCCCCAAGTGCATGTGTTGCTTTATTTTGGAAATAGTGAAGCAAACCCAAAAAAGGAAACTCACGTACAAAAAAAAGCCCAAACAAACACAACCGGAAACTCACAAATTTTGCAAGCGGCTTCAGAAAAAAAGCTGCTTGGCAACACCGCTGCTGCTATCAGCTAAGAACTTCAGTGATAACTCAACTTACAGCGACAGTGGATGAAAATAACGTTGTTCTTGTGGCGAGAGCGACCTGCCCCAGCATAGACAACACCTCAGTCTCATATATACTGTAGTATAGAACCATCACTCACCTTAAGAGAGCACAGCTTGTAGGTGCAATGTGCACATATGAATATCTTAGTTGCTCAGACAGCAATGTAACTACAAAACTTTATATTGGGGTACGTCATTTCTTAATGTTGAAAAACATTAATGTCTCTTGTTTTCATGTTAGCAATCAAGCTAGCAAGCTGGCATCATTCAGTTTGTGAGTTTAGCAAAGTGCAGTTATTAATCATGTTTTGATCATTTTCATTTAAAATGGGTGATATTAGCCATCAGGAGTTTTACCGCCGTTACCGTATTACTGTTTACCGGTCCATCCCTAATACATATATATGTATAAACATGTCACATATACAGTCGGCTGGCCAGAATATATGTTTATTGCTCATGTTCCTTTGCTCATTTTGACATTGCCATGCATTTTGTTAAGTATTTTTCAACTCATGGCCCAAATAGTTCACAGTAACACTATACATAATCATAATACCAGGGCGTCCAGTGATGGGCATTTTGTACTCCCTCGTCCCAGGAAGAATGCTTTGCGGAAATCTTTTATTTATAGATCTGTATCGCTCTGGAATAACCTGCCTCAAATTCTCACCGGTATTGAAAGTAAACAGATGTTTAAACAGAAAGTAATATTTTATCTGAGTCTTTAAAGTAGTTTGCTCGTTAATGATTTGTTTGGTTTTATATTGTGTAGTTAAATCTAGATGGTAATTATTATTCTGTGACTGTAAATTGTTTGCTTGTTTTTTTATTGATGCTTTTATTTATTTATTTTTTCTGTATTTTGTAGTTATAATTATATGCTTTTATTTGTAATTGTATTGAATTGTGGACCCCAGGAAGACTAGTGGGTTGTTGTGGCAACCAGCTAATGGGGATCCTTAATAAAAAATAAAAATAAAAATCAAACTTGTCAACGCACTAAAGTCTCAAGTTTAGTTCTGTCTCCTTAAAAATATGTTTCCCATTAAAATCTGTCCCTGTAATGGGGTTGGTTGTCACCATGTGTCAAGAGTGCCTTTGAGTGTCAATTACTTATTTATTTGTACAATAAGTTAGCAAATGAGTATATGTTTCAAGTCAACACTTTCAGCTTCAACTGAATGTCGGAAAGATTCCAAAAATATGTTTTGATGATGAGCAAGTCACATTAGAGTAAAAAACAACAACCCCTTCACCCAAAGTCAGCTGGGATAGGCTGCAGGGTAGACAGTAAATCATACTTGCCAACCTTGAGACCTCCGATTTCGGGAGGGGGGGGGGGGGGGGGGGGGGGGGGCGTGGTGCGTCATTGGGGCAGGGCTAAGAGGGGAGGAGTATAATTACAGCTAGAATTCACCAAGTCAATTATTTCATATATATATATACAGGTAAACAGGCTAAGGTCAGGGGAGTTGGCGGGCCAATTTAGAACAGAAATACCATGGTCCGTAAACCAGGCACGGGTAGATTTTGCGCTGTGTGCAGGCGCCAAGTCCTGTTGGAACTTGAAATCTCCATCTCCATAGAGCAGGTCAGCAGCAGGAAGCATGAAGTGCTCTAAAACTTGCTGGTAGACGGCTGCGTTGACCCTGGATCTCAGGAAACAGAGTGGACCGACACCAGCAGATGACATGGCACCCCAAACCATCACCCAACCATGCAAATTTTGCATTTCCTTTGGAAATCGAGGTCCCAGAGTCTGGTGGAAGACAGGAGAGGCACAGGATCCACGTTGCCTGAAGTCTAGTGTAAAGTTTCCACCATCAGTGATGGTTTGGGGTGCCATGTCATCTGCTGGTGTCGGTCCACTCTGTTTCCTGAGATCCAGGGTCAACGCAGCCGTCTACCAGCAAGTTCCCCTGACCTTAGCCCCATAGAAAATCTGTGGGGTATTGTGAAAAGGAAGATGCAGAATGCCAGACCCAAAAACGCAGAAGAGTTGAAGGCCACTATCAGAGCAACCTGGGCTCTCATAACACCTGAGCAGTGCCAGAAACTCATCGACTCCATGCCACGCCGCATTAACGCAGTAATTGAGGCAAAAGGAGCTCCAACCAAGTATTGAGTATTGTACATGCTCATATTTTTCATTTTCATACTTTTCAGTTGGCCAACATTTCTAAAAATCCCTTTTTTGTATTAGCCTTAAGTAATATTCTAATTTTGTGACACACGGAATTTTGGATTTTCATTTGTTGCCACTTCAAATCATCAAAATTAAATGAAATAAACATTTGAATGCATCAGTCTGTGTGCAATGAATAAATATAATGTACAAGTTACACCTTTTGAATGCAATTACTGAAATAAATCAAGTTTTTCAAAATATTCTAATTTACTGGCTTTTACCTGTATATATATATATATATATATATATATATATATATATATATATATATATATATATACTTGACTTTCAGTGAATTCTAGCTATATATATATATATATATAAATAAAATAAATACTTGAATTTCAGTTTTCATTTATTTACACATATACACACACATAACACTAATCTACTCATTGTTGAGTTAAGGGTTGAATTGTCCATCCTTGTTCTATTCTGTCACTATTTTTCTAACCATGCTGAACACCCTCTCTGATGATGCAATGCTGTGTGGCACGCACAAAAGTGCTTTCATCAAATGCACTATAGTCTGGAATCTTCCATCTCTCCCTAGCATGGCCCAAAACCGGTCAATCTTTTCTTCCCGAGGAAGATCTTCACTGCCACGCACTTGGTAGTCCACTACTTCTTCCCGGAGGCTATCCAGATCCAATCGCCGCTGCGGCTTGAAACTTACAAGTGTATTTCTTCATCTTACTCGTCGTCGGCGTCGCCATGGCTGTATCTTCCTCGTTCTTCTGCTTCGTCTCCTTGTTGTGTGCGCAGTTGTGCACTGTACTCTCTAAAAGCCATATATGTTATTGTCACATATGCATGTACAGTAGATGGCAGTATTGTCCTGTTTAAGAGTGTCACAACATTGCTGTTTACGGCAGACAAACTGCTTTACGGCAGACGAAAACGTGACTGCTGTTGTTGTGTGTTGTTACCGCGCTGGGAGGACGTTAATGAAACTGCCTAACAATAAACCCACATACGAAACCAAGAACTCGCCCTCGATCATTCTACAGCTATAACGTGATTGGGCAGGCACGCTGTTTATATTGTGGGAAAGCGGACGCAGGCTGTCGACACGTCACTCAGGTCCGCATGGAGCTGTAGGGGGCGTGGCCTCCAGCTCCGCCTGAATTTCGGGAGATTTTCGGGAGAAAATTTGTCCCGGTAGGTTTTCGGGAGAGGCGCTGAATTTCGGGAGTTTCCCGGAAAATCCGGGAGGGTTGGCAAGTATGCTGTTCGCTCAAAGTCAGCTGGGATAGGCTGCAGGGTGGACAGTGAATGAATGAATGCTTCAATGCCTTCCGTAGAAATGACGGAAATATATATTTGTGAAAGGTGGCCATGATTTTATAGCAATTATTTCCATTTAACCTTCACGATGTTGAAGATGAGGAGCAGAGCAGACTAATTTAGTCACAAAACAGTAAAGAAAACGTCTCAAACACCAGTAGCACCATCTTTAAACATCTCTTGCGGTCTGCAGGAGGAGGACATATTGATTTCCTTTTAAAGTGGTGTCTTTTTCTGTTTAATCTCTCATTCCTTGACTCTCTGGGGATCTGTGGCATTTCTTGTCAGCCAGCCAACCTGGTGCTGCACAGACGTATGTGTCACTGCCAACATGACTGATCAGAAGAAGGGAGACGGGGGGGATAGTGGAGTCAAGGAGGAGGCGGCTGTGACTGGAGCGATGCTAAAATCTCCCCCCCATTGGACATGCCTGTCAGCACGCCAGCCTCAGTAATCCATCAACCCCAGTTGCTGATCAATATTCTGATCGGTGGAATTCTGAGATATACCTTGTACAGATTTATGCAAGCTGGGAAAAAAAACAAAAAAACCACCCATTCTAACTGTGACCTTCAGATGGTGGAAAAGTAAAACTAAGGACAGTCTACATACACTATATTGCCAAAAGTATTTGGCCACCCATCCAAATGATGAGAATCAGGAGTCCTAATCACTTGGCCCGGTGTATAAAATCAAGCACTTCGGCATGGAGACTGTTTCTACAAACATTTGTGAAAGAATGGGCCGCTCTCAGTGATTTCCAGCGTGGAACTGTCATAGGATGTGCAACAAATCCAGTCGTGAAATTTCCTCGCTCCTAAATATTCCAAAGTCAACTTTATTATAAGAAAAGTGAAGAGTTTGGGAACAACAGCAAGTCAGTCACCAAGTGGTAGGCCACATAAACTAACAGAGAGGGGTCCGCGGATGCTGAAGCGCATAGTGCAAAGACTTTCTGCACAGTCAGTTGCGCTCCAAACTTCATGTGACCTTCCAATTAGCCCACGTACAGTACGCAGAGAGCTTCATGGAATGGGTTTCCATGGCCGAGCAGCATATCTAAGCCATACATCACCAAGTCCAATGCAAAGCGTCGGATGCAGTGGTGTAAAGCACGTTGCCACTGGACTCTAAAACAGTGGAGTGATGAATCACGCTTTTCCATCTGGCAATCTGATGGACCAGTCTGGGTTTGGAGGTTGCCAGGAGAACGCTACATTTCGGACTGCATTGTGTCGAGTGTGAAATTTGGTGGAGGAGGAATTATGGTGTAGGGTTGCTTTTTCAGGAGTTGGGCTTGGCCCCTTAGTTCCTGTGAAAGGAACTTTGAATGCTCCAGGATACCAAAACATTTTGGACAATTCTATGGGATGGCACTTCAAATTCATATGTGAGTAAAGGCAGGTGGCCAAATGTTTTTGGCAATATAGTGTATGTATTTCATTTGTTTAATTTGTGTCTTAATTTTTACAAGATGCTGATGGATGGCAATTGCAGTATACAGCAACAACGTCATGTCCAGAGTTATGCTTTTCTTTCATACAGAGCATTTACACAGCAACAATATCTGAACATTTCAGTTGTTATTCAAATTCAAATTGAAGTGAGGACTACATAATTTGACTGCAAAGGCTGACAGACATAAGCAGAAAGAAAATACAGTGGGTGTTGCATATTTTAACCCCTCCGCAACACACGGAACAACTGTAACACTCCATCTGCATCTCTAGAATCTACAAAAATATTCAATGTATTTTGGATAGATGAGTTGTGCTCACAAAACACTATATTTTGGGGAATTATGGTAAATTAATAAAAGTACATAATAATGCATGTAAGCAATAAGGCCTAAAATCTAAATCTAAATATATATTACAGCTTCTTACGGTAATGATATACATTACAACATATTGTTTGGCATATAAATATAATAGGACCATTTCAAAACAAGTATGCGGTATCATATTGCCTCATTTCCAGTTGTATTATTTTCTCACCACTATTATCAATCTACCTGCTAATTTACTGTTTCGGTACACAGCTAGAATGTGTTATCCAAATGCATTATCATGATATGATGATAGTACTAAAAGCTCTATTGTCAGTCAAATTGATATAATTTATATTGAATATTGTCTATATTGCACAACCCTATAAGGAAGTAATTAAAGCAAGTAAGTAAAGCAAGTAAGTAAAGTCAGTAAAAAACAAATAAACCTTTGCTATATAAATCATGCAGTATGGTTTGTATTTTCTATTATGCTAATTTAGTATTAATTTTATTCAACAGGTTGCATTAATCTTGTCCTATAACATAAATAGTTAATTCACTTATTTACTTTCAATAAATTCCAGTGTGAGCTTTATACTTTATATTATATTGAATGCACATTTTTAAAAAGTGTGTTCCCTATCCGGAATGTGAATTGTTTTAAAAAATAACATTACAAATAACAATAATTATTTATACAATAAAAATATTAACAATTAATATACTTAATAATAACCAGGGTTGCCCCTCTCGATAGGTAAAACATGCACCGTGTAGGACCCCACGGATCCCGTTTTGCATGAAGAAGCATGTGTAAAATGTCAATTAATGAATGGCAGAGTGCTTCATTTGAAATTGTGCTGCTCTGTCATTGATAAGAATACAATAACACAATCCTCCAAATATTTCGATGTGTCCCGTAGCGCACAGTGTAAGTGCTGGGCTGGTAATTTGACATTTCCTGGATTGAATCCCAATCAGGGTTGTGCAACAATATGTTACGTTTGTTATTTTGCACTAAAAACATCAATTATTGAACAATTTAGTTGCCAGGAATTAAATTTAGCACAAACCATGCATCAAATATTATTCTAGTTTGATTAAAAAAAGTAAAACATTTGTTTGACATATATTCAAAAGTGTAAGGAGGCCTCAAAATAAAATTCCTATGTTTATGCAGGTATCAGCAAGTCTAATTGAATGCCTACTAATGCCTATTTTCATGCCACTTAAAATACATTTAATGCCGATGTCCTACCTTTAAATATAGTGAAAAGCTTACAATTGTCTCTTTAGACAAAATTGTAGGCATTTGACAATAAATAATAACAAATAGTTAAAAATTTGACATTAACTGTTACTCTCTCATGAATTAGAATTGGCTCAAAAGACTGTGTAATGTGTTTTTAATTTTTAATTAAAATATTTTATTTATTTTTATTTTTATTTGCATTTATTTTATACAGCAGAAGTTGCTTTGTTGGTCACGCCAAAATAAATTTGACATTGATAACTGCTGCCTGTCTTTAATCGCCGACTAGCTAAGAGCATGTGTGATTTCACCATGTTGATTCCCATTGAGTAAAGTTTGGAGGTCTTTTTGCACACACTGCAGAACACCTTTCTACAGAAAACAGAGAAAGAAAACAAAAAGGTCATGAAAACTCCCCAAATCCTAAAATATATTATTAAGACCTTTTCCATCAAAAACAAAAACAAAAAAACAATTTAATATAATGCTTTTATTTTTTGTTTTATTATTTTGTTATCCCTTGCAAATGTTTCATGTTTCTTTTATTTATTCCTTCCTTATGGTAGTTTAGCTTCAATTTCTTAAGTACTGTTTGGAAATTATAAAGAAAAATATATTTCTATGTACAGTACATATTTAAAAAAAAATATAGAGACATGTTAACTTGTATGTTCTGATTGTTTGACATTTTTGTGTCAAATTGTCATTGAAATAAAGTTTGGGGAAAAACATAGCTGTGATTGGTCAGCTTTTGACAACATCATTTTCGGTGTTCGCAAAACCCACCTTCGCAAACGTTTTCTCCTACGGTTTTGAAGCAACAATGCACACATTAAATGTGACCGTTGTAATAGAATGATTAGTTCCAGCTGAGTGACGCTACTGCGACTACACACAGGAAACCAAAAACGTGTAGAAGAGAATTTTCAGGAGGTCAAGCATGCTCATACTGAAACAAAGATTGTGGAGGACTGACAAGAGGCTCACTCTGTTCATGTAATTCTACTGGCGAATAAACTGAAAATAAAATGATACAGAGTGAGACGTCTTACATCTACGGTAGTTGGAAAGCCAAAGCTGAAGTAAATCACAGACATAGCAGTTGATCAACGATGGCAAAGTTTTTAAGTTTATTTAAATTTATTGTTCCATTAATTAATAATAATAATAAGACATTTTATTTATAAGGCGCTTTTCTGGGCACTCAAGGACACCGTACAAAATCACAACAATAAAATCTAATTGGATAAAAAAACAACAACAACAAAGAGAAAAGAAAAGATGATTACAATGAATAAGCAGTCAGGAATAGGTGTGTTTTGAGTCTTGATTTGAAGAGGGATATTGAATCTAAGTTGTGAAGGTCTGGTGGTAAAGAGTTCCAAAGATGTGGGGCAGAACGGTTGAAAGCTCGGGCACCCATGGTGGACACTTTAGATAAAGGGACAGTGAGATGGATGGATGAAGAGGATCTTAGGGAACGTGAGGGCGTGGCGACATGGATCAGTTCAGAGAGATATGATGGAGAGAGGTTATGGATGGCTTTGAAAGTGAGGAGAATTATTTTAAAGTGGATGCGATGTTTGATGGGTAGCCAGTGGAGTTGCTGCAGAACAGAATTAAGAATTAACTTATTGATAATCGGTCCGGGTCTACAATTTTACTATTTTTTTAATGCCTCTGGACATCGAATTTAATGTTTTTTAATGCCATTTAAGGCTTTAATTTTCACAAAATCCATTACATGGTTATATTGCTTTTTAAGCCCTAATTGATGATGATGATTAATACAATTATAGAAAAATAAAAGGATAATAATGATATGCGATACTATTAAAAATAGGAATGAAGTAAGTCGTCATATTTTTTACATCCCATTCTTCTGCAGATATTGAATTGAATCAATGAGGCAAGAAAAAACTAAACTGTCTCTCTCAGGACAGCTGGCCCAGTACAGCATTGACGTCCTTCCACGTTTCAACAGTGTTCCAACTAACTTTTAAATTGTGAAAACAAATTAGGCTCACCATCAAAGAGACTTTTCAAAAAGCCGTTTCTCTATTCCAGTTCAAACAGAAGCCTGCTTGGTAAACAGGCATGAAGAATTCACTGCGCAAGTAGGAGGTACAAACAGTCGGAGGTTCACCACAACAAAGCCAGACGAGAAGCAGTGGAGGGCCGTAATTCATCACACACTCAACAAAGCAAGTGTGACTGACTGTCCAAAACAAAAATACTTCTTAATTGGAAATGTTTTTTTCCAAAGCCAATTGTTTTTGTCACCCTCCTTCCTATTCCGTGCTGTTTAGTGTGACTGCGTGCCCTTTCCTCCCCCGCCTTCTACTCCATCATTAAAACAATTCACTGTTACCTATTATGGCCTCCAACTTGCATTAAAAGACGGACGTTGCTGCAGGAGGAAAGAATGAAAAGGATGAGGTGGGATAAAGGGAGAATGTTTAAGAGCAGAAAAAAGCCTCTCTTGAAGCAGCTTGTGAGATAAAAAAAAAAAAAAGACAGAAACTCAGACAGTGGCCTTTCTCCACGTGGCACCTCCAGCACAATTGCATCTGTCTGGAATTTAGTCGGTCAAAAAAAAGAGAGACATAAGGGGAGGCCTGCCCCCTCCAACAAGCCTTCATTAGCTATGCACGAGACAACGTGCTGACACAAAGTCACGTGGCGTGCTGAGCAGGGGCTTGTGGGTAAGGCGGGAGGTATCCTTACCCTCCGCCAATCTATCGACAGCCCCAGCTCTCCCTCGACCGTCTCTGGGTTTTTGCAATTACAATCAAACAGCAGCATCCAGGCCCTTGAGCACTGACTGACAGCTCGGATTAACAGGGATGAGGGGATGCTGTGCATGTGTGTGAGTGTGTACGTGTGTGTGCGTGTGTGTGTGTGCTTGTCTGTCAGCCTGTCCATCTACATGTGTATTGCTTTGTATGTGCAGCATGTTCCACCATCACTTTGGATGTGTGTCTGCGCCTGTCTAACAGCTGATTGTGTGAGTGTGTGAGTGTGTGTGTGTGTGTGTGTTTGTGTGTGTGCACACAACATAGAATTCTGATCTGGGGCCGTATTTATCAAGCGTCTTAGAGTGCCATTTTACACTTAAGTCCTGAGAATTTGCGAAATTTAGTCCTATTCTCAAACTTAAGAATAAAAGCTATTTATCAACTTTCTTAAGTCTAAGAATCACTCCTACTCTCCACGATATTTAAGAGACCTTCAGAGGTGTCCTAAGTGGTTAGGAGTTGCCAGCGGGGGATGGCACTGAGGCGAACGTTCAGGGAGCGGTAGGATGTCCTGGCTTTGTTTGATGACGAGCAGCTGATCAAACGGTATCGTTTAGACAGAGCGGGTATTATTTTTGTCACAGATTTAATATTAAGGGGCGTCATCTCATCAGCAACATCATGCAGCAGAGCTTTCACAGCAGAACTAAAGGTCATCACAATGCTTCGATATCTCGCAACTGGGAAAATGATTTGGAAAGAAAAGGAAACATTTATTTTTGATTCATTGCCAATATTGTTTGTTTGTTTTGTATTATTTTGTAGTTTATTGTCAAAATATACACTCCCATTGTCCACTTAAATATTTCTAAGATATTTCTTTATTCTTAGACAAGGGATTCCCTTCCGTGATTGGTCATTTCTATAGACACAGAAATGACGTCACCTAAAATTCCGTTTACGGCACATAGTAATGTCGAAATTCAGCTCTGAGTGTGACACTTAAGATTCAGTCCTACACTTCGCTGAAAGTGTGAGTAAGACGCTTGATAACTAATTTTTAAGTGCAGCTTTCAGCGAAGAATTTATTGACTCATAAGTCAACTCTTAGCAGACTTCTTAGGAGTAATTCTAAGACGCTTGATAAATACGGCCCCTGTTCTGTAGAAAAGGTCAAAGTACCTACCGGCATGTTTTGCTTAAATGTAGGCACAGAAAAGCAAGTCCAAATAAGCAACCACACATTCAAAAAAACTGGTTTGGGGTTTAAATGACAGCAAAGGCATACTATGTACAGCATGTATGAGGTCGTGCATTAGCATAAAAAACAATGTGAATAATAATGCAATTACAAATTTCAAATAGATCCGAATGTGTGCATCATTTGGTTGTTTTAGCTTGAATCGGGCAATGTAAAAATCCAATGCAGGAACAACACCGAGTTCGGTTCAAGACAACATTTTTTCAGCAGATTCTAAAAACACTGGAGTGCTCCTGTGTGTAGAGGAACTTGGACCACACATTGGCAGATCCTTGCATTGACATTTTAACCTTGCTAGCAAACAGAGAACACTACTTTTGATTTTCATAACTGAGGCGTTCCTCAAGGCCCCCCTTTAAGTGCTCTCCTTTTTGGCTGTTACACTTTGAGTTAAAAAAATAAATAATGAGAGACTCACATTTTTGCAGCAGATTCTTAAAAACACAAGAGTGCTGTCATAGAGATGATCTTCGACAAGCTATTTTGCAGAAGGTCCTTAAAAACACCAGAGCACTCCTGTAACTCGGACAAAAAAAGACCGACATCAAATGTCCACTGTAAAGGATGCTGGTTCTCCAAATATACAAAATAAAACTAATAAAACAGAGATACATGCCCCCATCTGCCATCCACACTGGCAGTTATCAGTATTACCCCAAAGACAAACATGTTTAAAGAACATTTTGATCTTATATAAAAATGTTTTTTGCTCAAATTTCTCATTAAACTTCAGAATGCCAAACATGTAATGTTTTTTTAAATTGTATGTTCACTCTTACTGACAAATAATGTCACAGTTTTCAATTAGTATACATTTCCCTAAGTTATTTTACTAGTTTGAACCTGTGACATTGTCTAATCAAAAGACCTTCAAAAGGAATACATTTAAAAAAGCATTGTGTTTGAGATTTTTTGTTGAGGTCTGACATGTATTGAAAGAATTACAGCCAAAAAAAAAGTTTAAAAAAACAAATATAAAATGTTTGTATGCCCTTTAAAAACGTAATGAATTTCATGACATATTACAATAAGTACACACTATTAAGCATTAGTAAATACTGAATACATAAATTATAAAGCATATTTGTGACATGAATACTCATGCATTTTATAACCAAATTGTTTTACTCGCATCATTTATAAGCTCATCTGTAAAGAGCATTTCTATACTTCATAAATGATGATTCGGCATTTTACATTAAACATTACATCATTGACAAAGCAGTCATTTATGTATTGTCAATGGTTTAGTAGATCATTTAAATAATTTAGTTTTAGTAATCTCTCTGTAGACATGTTTACATGCACTATAATTCAGACATGTACTAATGGTTATTTATATAACAGTGTTTAAAAACTGCATACTAATGAGTATTCATGTCGATATATTCTTTATAAATTATGAATTCAATATTTAATAAGGATTTCTTTAATACTTACTAGTGTGTGCAGTATTTACTGCTAAGGGTGTCCTGTTTGGCTTTGAAGATAATTCAAATCGAATGTCCCCAGAGGTTAAGGCAGACAAGTGAGCCTCCTAAATTGTGCAAAAAAAAAAAAAAACCCAGAAGGCAGCAAGTAAAGTGTTGATGAAAAAAACATGCCAGTCAATGTTGTCCAAATGAATTTGAGCTGCTCAGAGACATCATCCATGAGTAACGTGACATGACAACGCTATAATAGTTGGAAAAAAAAAAGTGTCATCACAAAATTTGGCTTTAAAGCAATAATAAACACTTGTTGTGAAAACATTGCCCACAATAACCGTTTTAGTGGCTTGTCTGTGAGAGGACATTTCTAATGGGAGAGGAGTTCTAATTACATGTGGTTTAAATATTGGGCTTCGTGAGGGAGCGTTTTAATAGCAACAAAATGGGAGCTTTTAGATGTTTTCTTTTTTTAATGTCAAATTCGGAAACCATGCGATAAGGATGAAGGAATTGCAGCAAATGAGATCGACAACATCAAATAACATCTGCAGAAGTCATCTTAATTCCATCTAGGAATAATAAATCCCCCAACACACACACACACACACACACACACACACACACACACACACACACACACACACACACACACACACACACGCACACACACACACACACACACACACACACACACACACACACACACACACACACACACACACACTGCCATTCATTGCTCATATCTGTATCAAGAGTCGTTTGCATATTCACACCGACACTGGAGATGGGAAGTCATCCTGGATGCCCTCTCCCTATCCTAGACATGATGGAGCGAACACCAGCTAACCAAGCAGAACGTCCTCGCCGAAGGTGTGTGTGTGTGTGTGTGCACGGGTGTGTGTGTGTGATATAAGCCCAGAGAAAGGAGAGGTGACAGGCGGTGCGAGGATGATCTAATAAAAGCAGAAGATGAAGCGGTGTCTGATGCAAAGGCATCAGGCGCAAAAGGCAACAACTTTTCCTAAAACACACACACAAACGCTCGTCTGTGTGATCGACACTTTCATAGTGTCGAAGCTGAGGTGTTGGGATATAAAAAGCAGTGCTGATATGATTTAATGGGTAAGTCTTATTATAAGACTTTCGCTGGGCCCCACTGTAATCTGGCTAGTGCTGCAGGGCACTGACACACACACACACACACACACACACACACACACACACACACACACACACACACACACACACACACACACACACGACAATACTACCCAACAGATAATATTTCTATGTGCTACATTGCTATTATAAGATAGAGCCGTTTGCCACAGTCACACAGCGCCTATAAGAATGTCATTTGGGGGAGGAAATGATTTATGACTGCGAGGCATAAGAATAAAGACACATTATTTTTACTCATACGTCCTCAGAGGCCAACTTCCTTTCTGTTGTTTGCACGTCACTAATTTTTACACCAAAGAGGAATCCGTGCGAAACCCACAGAACAGCACACTTTGTGGGCTTTGTGGTATTTATACAAGACCACCCAGTCCAAGACACAATATCGCTTATGACATTCATCTGGAATCTGCAGTTAATAGAACAAGATCCTTCTGTTAGCTGCCGTCCAATTTTTAAGGGGGACTAAATTGCCGTTAATTATAAATAGCAGAGCAGCTGTCTAAAAATATATGACATACCTAGCAGGGTATTAGACATAGCGCTGTTATTGCTTCTCCTGCCACTTTTAATATCTGCACCCTGACTGCAATCACAGGCCTAATAATGGCTTCTCATTATGAGGTGTGTGTGTGTGTGTGTGTGCTTCAATCTCAGCGCTCCAAAGCCACAGATGACACCCTGTTAAAAGTTAATTTGATTTCAGACATTTACGGAACGAGGCTGTAAATTCAGGCTCTCAGCGTGCACCTATCGGCGAGCGTCGATAATTGAGATATTTGATCCTGATATTTGATTCCGTGTCGGCAATTCATTATGTGACTACACATGGCGACAGAGAGAAGGAAAACAACTTCATGTGAGAACAATGAGAGGGAAGGTGTCTGTGTGATGCTGTGATGCAGTGCTGCAGTATGTAAAGAAGTCAGGAGATGGCGCTGTGCTTGCTGTTAGCAGGGTAGGACATGTGATCAAAGCACAAGCAACAGAGAGCATTTAGAACCAAGGTAGGGACAAAATTACATCTTTCTCTAATCCTCTAATTTGGACTTTATTGTCTCTTTCGTGGAAATATATGATATTTATTATTTTGTTGTAGAAAATAAATCATAATGTATGATGTTTTTAGTGACTCATGAAACCATGCAGCATGCATACTGTGATAAATATGGTTTCATCTATAAACCCAAAAAACAAAAACAAAACAAAAAACCTGGAAAATGTTATATATTTTTTATGGCCACAAAAGCAAACACTCCCCCGATCCCCCAAAAAACAGGAAACAAATTTAAAAAATGTTTGTGGCCACAAAAACAAACAAACAACCCCCGCAAAAAAACAAACAGGAAAACATTTTAAAAATGTGACGCCATAGAAACAAACACACCAAAAAAAAAAGGGAACACAATTGTTTGTGTCCACATTAATAGTTCTAACAAAAATACTTTCCAAACGAGGAAAAAAAAAGCCTAAAAGAAGAGGACCAGGGCCGCTTCTCCCTATAGGCAAAACACGTAAGTCCCTGTTTTGAATGAATGACAGGGTGCTTCATATGAAATTTGATCACAATTTTGTTCTCAGCCCTTTTCTGCTCCTTCATCGATTATAATATAATGGCACATTTCTCCAATCATTCTCTTTTTCTCCTGTGTTAGGAGTTAGAGCTGGACTGGTATGCAAAACAGGGTTTGAATCCCGGTGCCCGAACGTGTGCAACATTATGTTTTCATTATAAAGTTAAAGTTAAAGTTAAAGTACCAATGATTGTCACACACACACTAGGTGTGGTGAAATTATTCTCTGCATGTGTTACTTTGCAGTAAAAACATGCACTATTGAACAATTTATTTTCCATGAATTTGTTTGAGTACAAAACATGTATCAAATTCAATTCAAATTTGATTAAAAAAAGCATGCAAAATAGAGCTTCACCGTCCCGATACAGATATCAGTCAGCAAAAAAAGAAGCATGGATAATCTAAAATCTCCGATATAAGTTCTGCAGCGTGTTTTTTTGTGCAAAGCTGGACAGTCAGTTAGCATCTAAATGTCCTCCAATAAGCAAGGTTGTCCTTTTCTTATGTTTTAGTAAAGTCATTAACAAAAAGTAAACATGGATATGGTTATGCTTGTGGTTGAATTTATTTTTTAACACGGTAAGCTATAGGCAACTATGGAACAAGCAGCGACTGTACACGGCAGCTATGTACACAACAGCACACAAGCTAGACATACATAATAATGAACAACATTGCAGTCTAAAACATGACATTTGCCAATACAAACACATATCAAATTAAAGCTGCAAGCAGCGATGGACGGGACCGACTTTGACGGCACATAAAATCCAAACCGGAGCAGTAATTAAAACTCTTTGGTCAACTTTTAATCAGTAGGGTTCAATCTCTTTCCTGTGCTAGTTTGAAGCCGACACAACAAACGTGCTCAGAGGAGATAATGTTTGAAAAAAGGTGACCGGTTTTTACAAAACTTTTGTTTTGAAGGGGGAATTGCAAACTTCCTGTTGATTTTTGCTGGGGGTTGTCAATATATGAAATGTAGGTCTAAGTGAGACCTACATAGAGGTTTGTTTCATGTCTCTAAGACATTCCTACTGGAAGTTACAGGCAGTTTTGTCTTGAGTTTTCTTCCTAGGAGCAGTTGTGTCTGTGTTTTCTTCCTAGGGGGCGCTAGAGCGCAATTTTGAGTTTTGGGGTTGTGTTTTTTATTAGATCGCAATTTTTGCCAGTCCTGATGAGTGAGTCCAGTTTGGTGAGTTTTGAAGCATGTTAAGGCGGTCAAATTACAGCTCAAAGAGGCAAAAGTGACTGTTTTTACAAAACTTTTGTTTTGAAGGGGGAATTGCCAACTTCCTGTTTATTTTTGCTGGAGGATGTCAATGTATGAAATCTAGGTGTAAGTCAGACCTACATAGACGTTTTTGTTTTATGTCTCTACGACATTCCTACCGGAAGTTACAAGCAGTTGTGTCTGTGTTCTTTCCTAGGGGGCGCTAGAGCGCATTTTTGAGTTTTTTTTGTTTTTGTTTTTTTTGAATAGATGGCAATTTTCGCCAGTCCTGATGTGTGTGTCAAATATAGTGAGTTTTGAAGCATGTTAAGGGGGTCAAATTACAGCTCAAAGAGGCGGCGGAATAATAATAATAAAACCTTACAATTACAAAAGGGTCCTCTGTCCCAAAGAGACATTGCGGTCCCTAGTAACTATAGTTGGATATAACTTACAGATACAAAGTATTCTAGGCAGAAGCGTATTAGAAAGCATCAATAGACCAAAAACCACTTCATATTCTCTACTGCTTGCTAGTGTTACAATACCTGAGTTATTGTGTAGAAATATGGGGAAATAACTACAAAAGTACACTTCATTCATTAACAGTGTTACAAAAAAGATCAGTTAGAATAATAAATAATGTTGGATATAGAGAACATTCAAACTCTTTATTTATTGAATCAAAAATACTGAAATTCCACGAAATAGTGAATTTGCAAACAGCTAAAATTATACACAAAGCAAACTGCTACCCAAAATTGTACAACAATTTTTCTCAACAAAAGAGTAGAAATATAAACTTAGAGAAAAATGTATTTTAAAACATTTGTACGCACGTACAACACTTAAGACCTTCAGTATATCAGTATGTGGGATTAAATTATGGAATGGATTAAGCAAAGAAATCAAACAATATACTAATATAATCCACTTCAAAAAACTCTTCAAACTTAAAGTGTTTACAAAGCACAAAGAAGAAGAACCATGATAAACATTCTGAATTTATTTCATCCATCCATTCATTTTCTAGATAATCTTACTCATCTCACCATATGAAATACAACTTACCTCATTCATTAATATTTATTTATTTTTATTGTGATTACTTATTGTGAATAAATTGAGAACAGGAAGTGAACAAAAGTTTTAGCAACTGTAACATAAAGGAAAAGGGGTAGGATTAAATAAGCTCTGCTTCTTCCTACTCCTTTTCGAACATGTTGAATAGAGAAACTGGAAATTGTGATGTATCATGTTGTATGCATGCATGTTTGAAATAAACTCATACTCAAACTCAACGGGTCCGCATCTTTTAACGTACTGCGTCATGAGAGTCATGCACTAAACATGGCTGGTTACCAATTACCATTCCACCTTAATTTTTTTTTTAAATACATAAATCCATTACAGTTAATAAATAGGTTAGTGTTTTTCATAGCCATTGTTGTTCTCTGTTTGATTAATTACACTTGACCAAGCCTTTTTCTAACATTGCACACTACAAAATAACAAAAGTACGTGCTATGATCTGTGCCGATATTGTCCATCCATCCATCCATTTTCTACCGCTTGTCCCTTTTGGGGATATTGTATCAGAATGAATACGCAAGGCTCCAATATCGGTATCATATCAGAGGGGAACAATTGGTTGTATCGGAACATTGTCCCTAGTATGTGAATGTGAGTGTGAATGTTGTCTGTCTGTCTGTCTGTGTTGGCCCTGTGATGAGGTGGCGACTTGTCCAGGGTGTACCCCGCCTTGGGGTAGGCTCCAGCCCCCCACGACTCCAAAAGGGACAAGCGGTAGAACATAGATGTATGGACCCCTAATAAAAATATGCTTAGAGCCCCAATTTAGCCTGAAGAGGACTACAATGATTTTTTAATGTTTGATAGAAACTTGATTCAAATAACTGGCCGAATTGTTAAAATATGTGAGAATATTGTGATAGTCCATCCAACCACCCATTTTCTACCGCTTGTCCCTTCCGGGGTTTCAATGCTAATTGTGTGCATTATGCAGCAGCAGCAAAATGGCAGCTGGCTTGTCTATAAATCCCTTTTTTAAAAGCCTGTAATGTATTATTTGACATAAAATAAGTGCATGAACAGTGTGTCCAGCATCATCTATCAGTTTGACTCGCTGTCGGCTTGTTTAGGCGTTAAGTTTGGAGAGAAGGCCATCACCTCAAATTTCCCCTATCGCATACACATTTTCCAGTTCCTCCACCACCCTCCCCCTTTAGCCCTTATCCTCCCTTTTACCCTCTCTCCTCCGTCATGGCCTCTGTCTTAATTTCACAAGGGAATCATTTGACAGATATTGCCCTTGAAGAGGCAGCCTGTGCCTAGCCACTGAGAGCAATGGAGGAGGTGGCAAGAGGGGGGAGGAGAAGCGACAGCGAGCAAGAGAATGAAGAGAGGTGGAAGGAGGAAGTAGGGGAGGAGGAGGAGAGGGTAAAAAGTTATTAAGTGGATGTGAAAATGCAGCGCAGCCAAAAAGGTTAAGTCTGGAATAGGAAATTAAAACTTGCATCGCTTTTGGCTTTAAATAGATTTGGTTTCATTACGGGCGCCAGGGCCAGTTAGAGTCAAATCCCTCTGGAGGGAGAAGAAAGCGAGAGAGAGAGGAAGGAGAGAGGGTGACATGGGAATGGAGGAGGGCGACGGAAGACGGAACAATAGGACAGCGGAAGGAGGCTCACTATCATGCAGTTCACATTCATTTTCAATCTCGGCCTGTTTTTCCCCAAACCCCCCGTCTACATGCCAGCGAATACCAATTCCACGCATACATCTGATGCCGCCACTGCTCGCAGGAGTCAAGGCCGCTGCCTTGCGTGCATACAAACAGGTGTGGGACTATGTTGCTCTCGTGCGCGTTCACATTTAATAGGACTTCAGTGTTTCTCACAGAACTGCAATCTAGTTGTGGAGGCGGGAAAGTGACCAGGAGTGTGGTCAAGATGACGTCATCGTATAATTTGCCTAATCAGCCTTTTTTTAAAAGGCTGAAAAATGTTTATGCATATATTTAAAGGCCTACTGAAACCCACTACTACCGACCACGCAGTCTGATAGTTTATATATCAATGATGCAATCTTAACATTGCAACACATTAGCTTACTAATTAGCTTACAACGGGTTAGCTTACTAAAGTGCAATTTTAAATTTCGCGCGAAATATCCTGCTGAAAACGTCTCGGTATGAGGACGTCAGCGCTTGACGTCACGGATTGTGGAGGACATGTTGGGACAGCATGGTGGCCAGCTATTAAGTCGTCTGTTTTCATCGCAAAATTCCACAGTATTCTGGACATCTGTGTTGGTGAATATTTTGCAATTTGTTCAATGAACAATGGAAACAGCAAAGAAGAAAGCTGTAGGTGGGAAGCGGTGTATTGCGGCCGGCTGCGGCAACAACACAAACACAGCCGGTGTTTCATTGTTTACACTACCGGAAGATGACAGTCAAGCTTTACCATTGGCCTGTGGAGAACTGGGACAACAGAGACTCTTACCAGGAGGACTTTGAGTTGGATGCGCAGACAGGGTACCGTGAGTACGCATGCAGCTGCAGCTTCCAACCATTTGATCGCTTGCCCGTACGTGCGTGCCGGTATGTGCATGTCACGTACGTAACTTTGGGGAAATATATGTGCTGTATGAACTTTAGGGAGGTGAACGGTACTTTGGGCTGTGGGATTGAGTGTGTTGTGCAGGTGTTTGAGTTGTATTGGCGGGTTATATGGACGGGAGGGGGGAGGTGTTTGTTATGCGGGATTAATTTGTGGCATATTAAATATAAGCCTGGTTGTGTTGTGGCTAATAGAGTATATATATGTCTTGTGTTTATTTACTGTTTTAGTCATTCCCAGCTGAATATCAGGTCCCACCCGCCTCTCACAGCATCTTCCCTATCTGAATCGCTCCCACTGCCCTCTAGTCCTTCACTCTCACTTTCCTCATCCACAAATCTTTCATCCTCGCTCAAATTAATGGGGAAATCGTCGCTTTCTCAGTCCGAATCGCTCTCGCTGCTGGTGGCCATGATTGTAAACAATATGCAGATGTGAGGAGCTCCACAACTTGTGACGTCACGCGCATATCGTCTGCTACTTCCGGTACAGGCAAGGCTTTTTTATCAGCGACCAAAAGTTGCGAACTTTATCGTTGATGTTCTCTACTAAATCCTTTCAGCAAAAATATGGCAATATCGCGAAATGATCAAGTATGACACATAGAATGGACCTGCTATCCCCGTTTGAATAAGAAAATCACATTTCAGTAGGCCTTTAAAGACAAATTAGTTAGTAGTTATTATAATCAACATACATTATCTTTTGTTTGATGATTTTGTTATATTTTGAAATTGTTGCTGCTTATTTTATTACAACACTTTGTACACCCCTGGTTTATTGACATGTGTTATTCTGCCCTTCCTGAATGTTGGAATGCAGTTTGTTTATGTAAACAGTCTTAGTTTTAGAGTTAAAAAAAGGTTGTTTATTGATAGTCTCCACAATGAAGTTACTATAATATATTAACATACTAATATAATAAAAGCGCACAAACATGTAGGAATCATGTTAAATCGACAATACAGTTTGGTATAAAGTGAAAATGCAACGATACAGGATACAAATTGGCTCTAGTGATGCTAGCACCTGGTACCCTAGCACCTCCAAAACCCTCAAATCTAGACTCCAGACATCCCAGAACAAGCTAGTCAGATTACTTCTAGACCTCCACCCCAGATCCCACCTCACTCCTACCCACTTCTCCAAAGTGGGCTGGCTCAGGGTGGAGGACAGAGCAAAACAACTTGCACTGAGCCTAGTCTATAAAATCCACTACACCTCCCAGATACCGAAGTACATGTCAAACTACTTCCTTAACGTAAATGATCGCCATAAACACAACACCAGGGGGAGCTCCACAAACTACGTTAAACCCAGATTCCGTTCTAACAAAGGTCTTAACTCATTCTCCTTCTATGCCACATCAATATGGAATGCACTCCCAACAGGTGTAAAAGAAAGTGCATCTCTATCCTCCTTCAAAACCGCACTAAAAGAACACCTCCAGACAACTACAACCCTAAACTAACACCCTCCTCCCACCAAATCCCACCTCCCCTTATTGTAAATAATCAAATGTAAATAATCACATGTATATATTTGTTCTTATGCTTTCTGAGCTCACTATGTCCACTACTTGCTGTACATATCCTACCAAGTCAGACCTACACTGTTTCAATGTCCATTTCGCAGATGATATTATTGTTGATGACTGAAGTGCTGATATCAACCAAACCTAACCCCCCCGCCACACACCTCATCCCCCGGATAATAAATAATGTAAATAATTCAATGTATATACTCTGATGATTAACTTGTGTGATGACTGTATTATGATGATAGTATATATGATAGTATATATCTGTACCATGAAATAATTAACGTGGACCCCGACTTAAACACGTTGAAAAACGTATTCTGGTGTTACCATTTAGTGGTCAATTGCACGGAATATGTACTGTACTGTGCAATCTACAAATAAAAGTCTCAATCAATCAATCAAAGCTTAATGCTAACATACAATGGACTGGCCCCTTGACAGGCTAACAAATATTAGCATTGTGATAGATTTAAACTTGTACAAACATTTAACAAATGAGATTTTAACCAAACATCTACTTACATGCATTTACTTACACACTCTGTAGAAATGCATATTGGCCTTGAACTTTGGGCTACAAGGCCAGTCTGCTGCTCGCTGCACTCGTGTACTTTGTGTGCATGCTGCCGAGCTACGGCAGACTCTAATCATCAAACACATAACGTACTAAATGTTTTGTGAAACATGATACACATCTGTCACCTGAAAGGTGATTTGTTACTGTCTTGTATCTCAAAAATATTACAATATATATTTTTTTAAAGTTGAATAAATGTCCATCCATCCATTTTCTACCGCTTCTTCCTTTTGGGGTGGCGGGGGGTGCTGGAGCCTATCTCAGCTACAATCGGGCCGAAGGCGGGGTACACCCTGGACAAGTCGCCACCTCATCACAGGTTAAATGAATATATAATGTTTAAAATAAATGTATTTGTGGCGGCCCACGATTGACTTGTACATTTACATTTATTTACTCTTGATTTATTTATTTTCGATTCCCATCCCTAATTTAGACACTCATTAGTATTAACCAGGAACCCATTTTGGAGATAATGGTTATAATTTTACATGCATAAAATAACAATACATATAGTAATGACAAATGGAATGGGTTAATGAACATTTAATTTCAGTTTTGCCTTTATTGAAGAATCTTGTAGGCAGAGACAGCCAAGCAAACGCCACCTTTGTATTCTGCTAATAATTTCTTTGTTGAATTTAATAGTATTTCTCACCTTCTTTATCAAGGTGCTGTCACTTGCAACTTTCTTTGGCCCCGTTGTGGCTTATTTGGCAGTTGTACTAAAACAATTGAAAATTAAAAAAATAAAAATAAAAATAAATAAAACAAAACGGAATGATACACAGGCAAACAGACTAGTTTGTTGCGCAGAATATTTGATATCAAATTAATTTATTAATTAAATTAAAGTACCAATGATTGTCACACACACACTAGGTGTGATAAAATTTGTCCTCTGCATTTGACCCATCCCCTTGTTCACCCCCTGGGAGGTGAGGGGAGCAGTGGGCAGCAGCGGTGCCGCACCCGGGAATATATTTTGGTGATTTAACCCCCAATTCCAACCCTTGATGCTGAGTGCCAAGCAGGGAGGTAATGGGTCCCATTTTTATAGTCTTTGGTATGACTCGGCCGGGGTTTGAACTCACAACCTACCGATCTCAGGGCGGACACTCTAACCACTAGGTCACTGAGTATGTTTAGACTGTACTATAGATGGTATACAAAAATGGGGCGATATTTCGGCAAATATTTTTGTTGAAAAATGAGGGATACCACAGTATAATTCAGCTATAAGTTTGGACTTATATTAAAAAAAATATTTACAACGCGTTAAAGGAATGCAACTTTTTTCAAAACCGAAGAATCCTCAACATGAATTATAATGTACAGTGGTACCTCAACTAAAGGGTGCCCCGACTTAAGAGTGTTTTGAGATAAGAGCTAATTGTTATGCTTCAAGTTGCAAGCAAAATATTTGAGTTACAAGCATCCTCACCATTAGCTGGCATAGGAAATGTCACAGTGAACCCTGTAAGATCCTCCCAAAACGTCTGATCTTACTCGCTAGGATTAGTTTATAGCTAAAACTTTGTTCTCCCAAGCATGGGAAGGAAGAAAGTGAGTATAAAGCACAGAGGAAGAAGAGGATGATATTCATTGAATTGAAAGAAGAAATCATCAAAAACATGACAGAGCATGTTGCGAACTTGGTGAAGCAATTAGAGCGAATCACTGCTAGTCTGCAACACATTGAAGCAATGAAAATGTGGAAACGCTGCTGATAGTGTGTTTGACAGAGAAACAGCGGAAGGAGATACCATAGAACTCCATTCTCCAAGGTATATGCTGCACATTATTATTACCACTGTAGGTGTTAGTAGGTGTTAGTAGTGCATTCTATTGCATTGTTTTTATACAATATTTCTTCTCTAAAGCAACAATTAAACTATTCTGATAAATGTCAATGGTACATTAATATTGAGATACAGGTGTTTTGAGTTAAGAGCTCTGTCCCAGAATGAATTAAGCTCATAAGTTGAGGTGCTGCATGTGAAGTACAAGACCATGTTCTCAGTCTTTCACTCAAAGTGGCTTTGGTGGTTTGTTGGGAGAAAAAAGTCCTCATCATTCACACACTTACGAGAAGACTGACCGTCACGCAGCTCTGTTTATTGCCTTTGTGGTCTACCGGGAAAAGGCACAACAAAAGGAGCACAAAACGGGGGAAAGCGTGATAAAGCCAGTGAAAGAGACAGAAGGAAGAGGAGTGGTGGAATTAAAGAATTAGAGATGGATAGACATGCCAAGGGAAAAAAGGAAGCAGATGGTGAAGTGGGACAAATGCGTGTGTCTTCATCAATAGCCACAGCTCACCATACTAAAATAATGGCAATGATAAAAGCCGACATATGCATGCAGAGGTAAATAAATAAGAGTGAACACTTAAAATCTTTGCTTGAAGTGATTTAAACAACCAAGTGATTTATGCACTCAAATAGTCAATATAATTGGCTCCACTTCCCAGGGCTGTCTGCTTTTTAAAATACAGCTACTTCAAGTGCAGAAGTATTTGGACAAAACTTTCAGTCCTAATTTAAAGGCCACATATTATACCATTTTCAATTTTAGATACGTCTCAGAGGTCCCACAATAGTGGCTTGGTTAAAATGTAGCCCTAATGTTGGATTTTAGACCACTTAAAAGTGCTTTTAGTAAGCCCTACTGGGAACACACCCTTGTGTGTGTCTGTAGCTTTAATGCTGATAAACTGTGATTGTCTCCGACAATGTAAACAATTGTGTGGCTCCTAGAAGCGCTATTGAGTACTTTATAAACTTTTTATATATACATTATATCTCTGCACTTGTGCGATAATATATGCCATATATCACATGGAACAAGTTAACATTAAAGAGTAGGATCGGAGGACACACATGTTGGCACCACTAGCATAGTAAGGTCAGTTGAGTTGAGTTTGAGTTTTTTTTCGAACATGCAAGCATACAACATGATACATCACAATTTCCAGTTTCTCTTTTCAACATGTTCGAAAAGGAGTAGGATGAAGCAGAGTTTATTTAATCCTACCCCTTTTCTTTTACATAACAGTTGCTAAAACTTTTGTTCACTTCCTGTTCTCAATTTATTCACAATATACTACATAAGTAATCACAATAAAAATAAATAAATAAATAATAATTGGTGAAGTAAGTTATATTTCATATGATGAGACAAGTAAGATTATTTTGAGAATGAAAGAATGGAGGTGAGCTACAATCCTTACATTAGTCACATTAAAGTTTGCAACTGTTTCTTGAAAAACAGAATTGTCCCTTATTTAGAGGCAAGAGAATGCATCCCTTTGATAAACTATTAAAAAGGAACTACACTTTTTTGGTGAGACAAAAACACATGTCTTTCTCTTTTCTGTGTGTTCTAAATAGTACAAAAAAACTGCTAGCAAGAGGTGGCTAACAATGCAGGTAATGGGGATGCAAATATATTCCGCCTATAAAGGCCTTTAAAAACGTCCAAAAACCTCTGTCGTTTTATATACATGCTGTAAGTATGTTTGTAATGTAGTAATCCATCCATCCATCCATTTTCTACCACTTATTCCCTTCGGGGTCGCGGGGGGCGCTGGAGCCTATCTCAGCTACAATCGGGCGGAAGGCGGGGTACACCCTGGACAAGTCGCCACCTCAACCATATCCATAATACTAGGGCTGGGCAATATGGACCAAAAGTGACATCCTGGTATTTTTAGGTTGTATATTGTGTCACTTGCCGGCTTGGCTGCGTAGGGCCGGTGGTCCCTTGTTCCCTGGGCACCGCGCCTGCTGTTTTGGGTTGGGCTCTATGGGTGGCTGGGGCCGTACTTTGGCTACCGCACACACTGGGGGACAGATATACTGTGCATGCTAATAATACTCACATAGACACAATTATTCATACATACGTACATTCATTCGTACATACATACACATACTGTACATATACATACATACACTCATGCATATAATCACGTTTCATCAAACATATATTAATGTTGTTCCCTTAGTGGAAACTGGGTAAAACATGGCACACTGACAAAGCTTAACCTTGGGTTACTATAACAATCTACAAGGTTAATACAGCTTGTTTTTCTTTCTTCCCCTCCATTTATCTGCTTTTTTTTGTAATTCAATGTATCATTGTATATATGTATCGTTGCATTTGAAACAATTGTATTGTTGATACTATATACTTAATTGTTTTTATTATTATTCTGTCACTGTCCTGGGGGCCTCACCCCCACCAGGACAAGGAACTGTGAAACCTTGCCGAGGTGTGACAGCTTAATCTACCTGCTGCTTGGCCTGGGGGGGTTTCGGCACCAGGATGGCACAGATGAGCAGTTCCGCCCGAAACTACCGGTGTAAGCCGAGGTTTCGCAGTCCATCAGCGTGCTGTAAGGTGGCAGCTCCACTAGCTAACTAGCCATCGCATGGTGAAAATAAAATAGTTATGAAACCAACTAAATCAGCCAGATCAAACCGGACGGATCTCCACAGCATCAGACCCCCGCCTTCCCCTGAACAACGACATTTGGATCTCATTATAAAACTCACATTGCCTGCAGGAATGTTTAAACAATCCTGCATCCTGGCTATGCAACACTTGTGTCCTGTGAACTCTCCAAGTATAACATCGCCCTTGCTGGCCTTTCCGAGTCACATTGGCGTGTAACCGGAGAGACCACTGCCAGCGACCATCTTTTCCTCTGGAGTGGCCTGGATGATGGGAGAGGCCTATACGGTGTAGCCCTAGCCTAATATAATTACTTTTTAATACATGTAAGAAATTACGAGGGAAATTAATTATTGCGTTATTTAAAAAAAAAGTTGTCATATGCATTTGAGATAGGTTCCATATGAGAACAGCGTGTAGGTACACGTGTGTACCTTTAAAAGGCAATGTCTGTTGCCAAGCGACAAGTGACGTCTACAAGGGTTTCACTGTATTTCTTAGCTTTAGCATTTAGCACTGCAACAGCTGTTTCTCGGCTCTGATGGCTGTTCTATTGAATCGTTTCACTTGTGTTACTTTTGTTTAAAGGGAGCCGCAAGCCGGCTGTGCGTGAAGGTGAATCTGGCGGGGCGTCGGTGTCGCCAATGCGCGGTAGACCCTTCCCGCCTGCCGGATCCATCCTCAGTTACGATGCCTGCTGGGCACTCAGGCTAACGGCCGTAACAAAGGCTCATCAAAAGATGAGCCTTTGGCAGTATGGCAGTAATGTCTAAAATATATTACGCATTCTAAATTATACCGGTAACAACTATAATACTGGTATATCGCCCAGCCCTACATAATAAAATGTAATATTTATTTATTTTCTGGGCGCACTGATTTCACAGAGCGCATAGCAACAAACACTACATCCATCACCAATAAACAACAACCACTAACCATGGCAGACTAAGTGAGAGCCGACGACAACTAATTTGGGACTAATGAGCTCACTTTTAAAACATTTTTTTTAGCGGAAGATACCCCGCCTTCCTGCAGCTGGGATAAGCTCCAGCGACCCAGAGAGGCATACGCGGTAGAAAATGGATGGATGAATATATTTATATATATACATATATACACATACAGAGTATATATATATATATATATATATATATATATAAATAAACACACACACACACAAATATATATACACACACACACACACACACACACTCACACACACATTTTATATATATATATATATATATATATATATATATATATATATATATATATATATATATATATAAAATATCTTTGTATGTATTAATTTACATATATTAGCACATTTAAACACACAAAAGTACCGAAAATTGGGAACATTGCGTACCGGTATTGATTCCTAAGTACTGGGAATAGGTGCTGTATCGTATCCCTAGTTATATAACAACTCTGTTCTGTAATTATAATTGTTTTTTTTTGTACTTTATTACAATGAAAAAACATTAATCTATAAAAATATGTCAACAAGCGTTTACAATCTCAAATCTATTGTGGTGTACACAGGTTTAAAAAAATATATTGTCTAAATCTTCATTGTGCAATTACTTTTGGACACACACTTTTTCCTTTAAAAACAAAAAACAGGAAGTGAAGAGATGAAAATGTCTGCAGACAAGATGCTATAAATGAGCAGGAAATAAATTCCTGGTGTGTGGATAATGTGTGTGTGTGTGTGTGTGTGTGTGTGTGTGTGTGTTAATGGAATTCAAGACCCAACAGTAGGAAGCCATCCTACACCCCCACATACTCTCACATCTCTAGTTTGTCTGATGAGTGTAGAAAAAATAAAAGGAGCAAAGTCCCCGCCACTGTCGCCTTAATAAGAAAAGCAATTTGCTATTCATCCTCTCCAAAGAATAGGCGGTAAATACTTGATGAGAGTGATGCGTGCAAATCTAGCGACTGCAACACACTGCCTAACAAAGAAACACACACCTCATTGTTTCTGTGTGTGAAATGAATAGCTTACTTTCACACTGCTAACTAGTGATTGTGGCAAAATTAAAGATAAAGGTCTATGTGTGTAGTTTGCACGTGTGAGTGGTCTGCGTGCTCTCTCCCTTTTATGTTTTCCATCCATGTATATCTTTGTGTATATCTCTGTGGCTTAATGCTGGGTTGTGAGATGTGTTGGCTTATTGTACCAGAAAACCCTTCATGTCGCTCCTGAAGCCAAGAAGAGAAGAGATTAATATTTTGTTTCACAAGGGTTGAGTTGACCGTTTAGAACTTGCTTAGGGCCACTCAAGCAGAAACAAAAATACGTCCATGTACAATAATCTGCAGCTAATAAAGTAGTGATACACATCTTTCACCAATTACTGTTGTAAAGACATGTTAGTTGCTCACCCTAAAACCCCAAAGCTTAATTCTTCATCTTACCATTAAAGTACTGCATTGCTTCCAAATTCATAGGAATACACTGGTACCTCACCTTAAGGCCCCGTTTACACTAAGCCGGAAAAGGTTATCCAGGGTAAATCCCACCTAACCTTATCCGTGTCCACACACACACAATGGTCGTTTAAGACCCCCGAACTCTTCCGTCCACCGGCGCAACGCGACTTAATACGCACGCGCGGAAAATGCACACGTCATAGTCACCTCCAGTGTTGCTTTGTGTGCAAGTTCTTAAATTTAACTTGCATATCTGAACAATATCCTGTGTTGTGGTATTTCAATTACGGTAACTGGAATCCAGTGTGCTGTGGGGCCCTATTGTAGTGAATCACACCTGAGACATCATAAATTAACCAAATTTTTTAAAAAATTTTTATCAATCAAACTAGAGATCTAGATATCTGGTCAGGACACTCCTCAGTCTTTTGCCTTCACCTTCATTGTCCATTTGTTTTTGGTGACTTTATATACTCTGGACCTAGACGTTGAGTCCGCGACATACATTGCGGACAATAACTGATACAGTCTGCTTTGCCAGTCCAAAAGCATTCGCCGTTTTCCGTAGTTTTCCCTCGACGGCCAGGTAATACAAAGCACACGCTACCTTTTTTTTATCACATCCACGGTAGCCCGCATTCTCGTTGACTCTCCTTAGACAAATGGACAAAGTTTTTCGGTAAGTAGAATCACAGCTGACCTGGAAATTGGACAGTTCTCTTGCCGTCTGAGAAGTGTTGTATCCCAAATAGCTGCAATTGCTTTCTCTTAAGGTATTCATGTGTGATTTCCACAAGCGTCTGTACATGTAGAAGAAGGAGAAACACGGGCATGTCTGGATGACTCGCCTTCATATTTCTAGTGGTTAGCTCCGAGTTACGAAACCGCTTTATTATGAAGCTGACTGTGGCGTGTTCTTTCTGACGTCACTTCCTGTGTGGGGCGCGGTCTTTCTGACTTCATTTCCTCTCCGAACTCAGTTTGTAAACGATCAATGAGTCCATACAAAGCTAAGAGCTGGAGATTCAAGAAATACACGGCGCACTTACCCGTGTAAAAAATTATCCAAGGAGGGGAACCTTAAACGATGGTTTAGTGTGGCTGACACGATGCTTTGGCTAAATAATTATACGTTTAACGGGTTATCCGGCTAAGTGTAGACACAGCCTAAGAGTGTTTTACTTGAGAGCAGTTTCTTGACCAATGTTTTATGCTTTTAGTTGCAAGCAAAAGTTTGAGTTCCAAGCATCCCCGCCATTAGTTGGTGTGGCATATGTAATTGTGAACCCCATAAGATCTGACCAGAACATCTGGCCTCACTTGGTAGCATTAGCTTATAGCTAGAGATGGACACAACTTTGGTTTTCAACCACTGGAAGGAAGAAAGTGAGTGTGAAGGACAGGGCTGAGAAGAAGAAGCGGATAATATTCATTGAAAGAAGGAAATTAATCATCAAAAACATGGTCAAGCGTGTTGCCAACTTGGCGAATGCTAGTTAGTTAGTCTAAGGCCAGCACAGATTGTTACAATAATATCTAAAAGACTAACATTCATCCATGAAAATATGGAAAAGCTGCTGATGGTGGGTTTGACAAAGAATCAGCTGGCGATATTGTAGAAGTCTGCTCTCCAAGGTAAATGCCCTATATTATTATTATTATATTACTTCATGAACCTACTGTAGTTGATTGTAGTACATTCTATTGTATTGTTTTATACAATATATATTTTTAAATTGCATTTTATATGTCAACATTGGGCTGTTTTTTTGGGAGGGGATATGGGCCAATCACCAACTAAACTGATTTCAATGCATTTCAAAGGGAGACATTGATTTGAGATACAAATATTTTAACCATTCACATTATGGGTCCAGTTAAAGTTACTTTAGATTTGCATTCAATATACAGTGGTATCTTGATTTTCATTAGTAATTTGTTCTAAAAAGTTAGACAAAGACCAAATCATACTAAAATGAATACAGTTGTTAAAGACACTACTGGAGACAAACATCAATTTACAAATTATAGACCTGTTTCTTTACTTCCACAATTTTCTAAAATCATTGAAAAACTGTTCAATAACAGATTAAAGAGTTTCCTAAATAAAAATAGAATACTCGAAGAGAACCAATATGGATACAGAGCTAATGTTTCAACTTCAATGGCTTTAATTGAAATTACAGAAGAAATTACCAATGCAATAGATAGTAAAAAATGTGCGGCAGCAGTTTTTATGGATCTAACTAAAGCATTTGACACAATATTTTAATCAAAAAACTAGAACGATATGGCATCAGAGGGTTAGTCTTAAACTGGATAAGAAGTTATCTAACGAACAGGAAACAATACGTGAAGCTAGGCGAACACACGTCTACAACGTTAAACATATCCTGTGGTGTACCTCAGGGATCAATACTAGGACCTAAATTATTCAATATCTATATAAATGACATTTGTAAAGTAACAAAAGATTTAAAGTTAATATTATTTGAGGATGATACAACAGCGCTTTGTTCAGGAGAGAACACACAGAAGATAATACAAATAATAACAGAAGAAATTAACAAATTAAAAAGATGGTTTGACAAAAACAGACTATCGTTGAATCTCAGCAAAACTAAAATAATGCTATTCAGTAACAGTAGAAGAGAAAGTCATACACAAATACAAATAGACGGAATATAAATTGAAAGAGTAAATGAAACCAAATTTCTAGGTATAATGATTGATGATAAATTGAACTGGAAATCTCACGTAAAAAATATACAACATAAAGTAGCAAGAAACACGTCAATAATGAATAAAGCAAAACATGTTCTAGACCAAAAATCACTTCATATTCTCTACTGCTCACTAGTGTTGCCATATCTGAGTTATTGTAACGGTGTTACAAAAAAGATCAGTTAGGATAATACATAATGTTGGATATAGAGAACATACAAACCCCTTATTTATTGAATCAAAGATACTGAAATTCCACAACATAGTGAATTTGCAAGCAGCTAAAATTATACACAAAGCAAACTATAACCTGCTACCCAAGAATATACAACAATTCTTCTCAAAAAGAGGAGAAATATAATCTTAGAGAAAAATGCAATTTAAAACATTTGTATGCACGTACAACACTTAAGACCTTCAGCATATCAGTATGTGGAATTAAATTATGGAATGGATTAAGCAAAGCAATCAAACAAAGTACTAATATGATCCACTTCAAGAAACTCTTCAAACTTCAAGTGTTTACAAAGTACAAAGAAGAAGAACCATGATAAACATTCTGAATTTATTCATCCATCCATTCTTTCATTCTCAAAATAATCTTACTTATCTCAACATATGAAATATAACTTACTTCACCAATTATTATTTATTTATTTATTTTTATTGTGATTACTTATGGAGTATATTGTGAATAAATTGAGAACAGGAAGTGAACAAAAGTTTTAGCAACTGTTATGTAAAAGAAAAGGGGTAGGATTAAATAAGCTCTGCTTCTTTCTACTCCTTTTTGAACATGTTGAAATGAGAAACTGCAAATTGTGATGTCTCATGTTGTATGCTTGCATGTTCGAAATAAACTCAAACTCAACTCAACTCACTTAAAATATTAACAACAAACACATTAAATAGATAACTGAACATTTCACTTTTGCCTTTATTAAAGACTTGTTGATGAAAATGGCAAAACATAATTCAGTCACGTTTCTCACCTTCTTAATCAAATTGCTGGAACTTGCAACTTTCTTTGGCCCTTTGGTGGCTTATTTTGCTCAATAGAAAATGCACAAAGACTGAGTCAACAACTAAGAACAAACACAAAAAACCTTGAATCACACGCAGACAAACAGACTAGTTTGTTGCAGGCGATATTTGATAGATAGCGAAGGTATACAAAAACCAGGGCAATATTTTGTCAAATTTGTTTCTCAAAAAGTTGAAGGTACCATTGAATACTTTAGGTAAAAGTTCGGACCTAACCTAATAATCGATTCACAGTGCGTTATGGGAACAAAACTGTAACGACAAGTTGTTTCTCTATTTCCACAATTTTCTAAAATTATTGGAAAAATGTTGAGCAGATTGGACAAATTCATAAACAAAAATGAAATGCTCACCGACAACCAATACGGATACAGAGGAAACATCTCAACATCAAGGGCATTAATCGAAATAACAGAAGAAACCACCAATGCAAAAGATAGCAAAACGTGTGCAGCTGCAGTGTTTATGGATTTAACAAAAGCCTCTGACACAAGCAATCACTATATCTTAATAAACAAAGTGGAACATTATTGAATCAGAGGGTTGGTCTTGAACTGGGTAAGAAGCTACTTAACCAACAGGAAGCAATACGTGAAGCTAGGCAAACACACATCTACAGAGCTGAACATAGCTTGTGGTGTACCTCTGGGATCAATACTTGGACCAAATTTGTTCAATCTTTATACAAACAACATTTGTAAAGTTACAAAGGACTTAAAGTTAGTATTATTTACAGATGATACAACTGTGTTTTGTACAGTAGAGAACACGCAGAAGTTAATACAAGTAATAACAAAAGAAATGAACAAATTAAAAAGATGGTTTGACAAAAACAGACTATCTTTGAATCTCAGTAAAACTAAAATAATGCTATTTGGTAACAGTAGAAGGGAAAGTCAAACACAAATACAAAAAATGCGGAGTAGATATTGAAAGGGTAAAATAAAACACATTTTTGGGTATAATAATGGATGATAAAATGAACAGGATAACCTCGTGTAAAAATATACAACATAAAGTAGCAAGAAACATGCCAATAATGAATAAAGCAAAATATGTTCTGGACCAAAAATCACTTCATATTATCTACTGCTCGCTAGTGTTACCATATCTGAGTTATTGTGCAGAAATATGGGGAAATAACTACAAATGTGCGCTTCATGCGATGTTACAAAAAAGATCAATTAGAATAATACATAATGTTGGATATAGAGAACATACAAACCCTTTATTTATTAAATCACAAATATTGAAATTCAACAACTTGGTGCATTTGCAAACAGCTATAATTATGTACAAAGCAAACTATAACCTGCTACCCAAGAATGTACAACAATTCTTCTCAACAAAAGAGGAGAAATATAACCTGAGAGGAAAATATAATTTAAAACATTTGTATGCATGTGCAACACTTAAGACCTTTAGCATATCCGTATGTGGAATTTAATTATGGAATGGACAAAGCAAGGAAATCAAACAAAGCACTAATATGATTCTGTTCAAACCACAAGTGTTCACAAAGTAAAAAGAAGAAGAATTATGATAAACATCTTTAACCTTAAAAAAAAAAAGATAATCTCATTTATCTCCTTGGTGAACCATAAATCATTTATTATAGCTATAATATATTATTATTTATTATAGCTACTCAGTGGCCTAGTGGTTAGAGTGTCCGCCCTGAGTAGGTTGTGACTTCAAACGCTGGCCGAGTCATACCAAAGACTATAAAAAAGGGACCCATTTCCTCCCTGCTTGACACTCAGCTTCAAGTTGGGGGTTAAATCACCAAAAATGATTCCCGGGCGCAGCCACCGCTGCTGCCCACTACTCCCCTCACCTCCCAGGGGGTGAACAAGGGGATGGGTCAAATCTCAAATGTGTGTGACAATCATTGGTACTTTAACTTTAACTTAACTCATTTAACTATTTATTTATGAAAACTTTAATAATTGTTTATATGTCTAATATGTATTTATTATTTGTTTACTTACTTGTTGAACATTAATTTATTATGTATTTATGTATTCACTGTTCTGTTACAGCGAACAAAGAAATGGGATACAACTACTTTGATATGAAAAGGGGTGGAATTGGACAAACTTTGCTTCATCCTGCTCCTTTTCGGACGTGCAGTAAAGAAACAACTGGAAATATGTGATGCTGTGCGTAGTAATTGTATTGTATGCATGTTCAAAATAAACTAACTCACTAACTGACTATTTTGTCAGGCGGAAAAATAAGGCAACATTTAAAAATATTTTAAAAAAAATATCATACAAAATGTGCGGTGCACTAAAACAGAGGTGCCACTGTATCTGTCTATTCTAGTGTAATCAAGCAGGTTAATAATTCAATATATGTATTTAGGGGATGTGTGCATGCAGCCTGTAAAACGTTACACTTGTATAAACAGGATTATATCAGAAAAAACGATAAAATAAGATGCTTTATGGTGTCTTTATCGTGACCCAGAATTGTTGCCCTTGAGCACTAGTACCACATTTATATCTCACAACAATATCTGGTTACACACACACACACACACACACACACACACACACACACACACACACACACACACACACACACACACACACACACACACACACACACACACACAAAACACATGCACGCACACCTCACTTAGTCAGTGCTTTTCTCTTCTTTTGGCATCAAGATGAAGGCCTAAGCATAACTGGGAGTGTACAGCTTCCTGTTTAGTTTTAAAATATGACTTTTCCCTCAAGGAGGAGAGAAGCATTGTAGCAATGATGGTGCACCATGAAAGAAAATATGATGAAGTAGTGTGTGTGCTTAACTTTTTTTTATGTGCAAGTAAGAAAGAGTGTGCAAGAGCAGTCAGTAAAAATGGTCAGATGCGATGGGCTGGCTGGTATTCAAGGCCTACTTGTGTGTGTGTGTGTGTGTGTGTGTGTGTGTGTGTGTGTGTGTGTGTTTCGTGTGTGTGTGTGTGTGTGTGTGTGTGTGTGTGTGTGTGTGTGTGTGTGTGTACACATAGACCTACACACTCCTCACAGCCAAATGGAGAGCTCCAGCATTTCAGCAATGACAAGTAGGTAAACAAAATCATCCATGCGGGCAAAAAGGAGACAGAGATGGAGCACTAAAGTCCAAACTCGGAGAAAGAAGAGGAGAGAGGGTAGGAGGGAAGGGAAGGGGGAATGAGAGGAGGGGTTATTTTATGGACTAATGGTAAAGTAAAAGTTACAGGAGCTATTTGAATTAACTACAAACAATATATTTTAAGACTCCATTAGGCTTTAGGTGGTGGAGACTGGAACAAAGAGAAAAATGAACATAAAAGGGGGAGAATAAAGGCAATGCTGGCAGGAAAAATAATTTGAGAGCGAAAAAGAAAAGAAAAAATGCATTCTTCTATTCAGTCTAAAGACGGTAAAAGATTCGGTATAAATTACAGAGGCGCCTTTTCCATTATGCATTGCAAATATGTACGACAAAACCGCAAACGCCGCCTGCCCTTCCTCGCTTCAATCCTGTATCTTTGCATACCAGATGCCTGTACTGTACTGTACTGTACTGGACAGTCAGCAGCAGCATTATAGGAAATCACCTCATGTCCCTGTGTGACCCCGGCCCGCATATGTATGGACGCCATTGTTTACCACTTCACTTCACTAACACGAGCGCAGTTACTAATCCTGGCACTCCAACGAAATCACTCCATAGTAAGTAGTTCGTGTTCATGAATACCGACGCTGGACGAGTGCATGTGATGGTAATGCACATTTACCAGCGTGTATACGGCGCAGGGTGTGTGTAGGTCTTCCAACATCTGTATGCATCTCGGCTTCTACCATCCCTCCTCCCTCTATTTCCCCTCCATACAGCTCCGCTGTGATGAAGTCCGTCACAGGGTCCCCGACCCAATATCCAACGCCTAATAAACTAATACATCATTAATGAGGGTGGGAGAGAGGGAGGCAGGGCTGTGTTAAAGCCAGCCGTTGCCGCACAGCTCAATAGGGTTCTCTAACAAGGCTCTGTCCTTGAGAGAGGCTGCATACTAAAAACTTCTCCACCGGCCTCGCTGCCAAGCAAGGGGAATTCATAAACAGAGGACGGAAAGCAAAGAGGGAGGAGGAAGGCAGAGGAGCGTAGATCCTGGAAATGGGAATAAGGGCGAACAAGAAAGGAAGATGGATCATGTCCTTCTCTTCTCTTACTTCAAGTCACAATGTCTCCTTGATTGGCTCACAGTAATGTCACCTGATCAATCAAATAATATTAGCCAGTTTGGCTGACTATTCATGTCTTCATTGCTGTGATGAAGTAGGGACATATCCTGAAGGAATTAGTTTATGTGACCTACATTAAATAAGAGGAAACAAAAGGTTTAAGTACGGACTCAAAGCTCTTAATTGATTAATAAATAAATACAGGGAAAATCAATACATCTAATTCGGTATAGCAAGGCACTTTGTTTGCTTTCACTTTTGTGGGAACAGATTAGGGAAGGTCCTCTTCTGTGACCCCCAATGCATACAGCAAGTTCCAACAAGGCATGCTTGGATGAGGTTGGTGTGGAAGAACTTGACCGAAAACAAGGGGTCCCATTCAGCAACCGTTCTTAAGAACACATTTTGTTTTTCGGCCCACTTACGAAGTTTTTAAGGAGATTTTTGTATTCACCAATGTTTCTTAGCTGGGATTTGTTCGTAGGTAAGGACAAAATCTACGAGGGCTCTAGAGCAGTGGTCCCCAGTGGTTACCGATTGGTAACGGGCCGCACAAGAAATTAAATGTTTTTTTTTGTTTTTTTTATTAAATCAACATAAAAAACACAATATATACATTATATATTAATATAGATCAATACAGTCTGCAGGGATACAGTCCGTAAGCACACATGATTGTATTTCTTTATGACAAAAAAAAAAAAAACAGTGTTCCTGTGGTGATATCCTGTGGTGATATCCTTTACACACTAAAAAATCTTACTTATCTCACCATATGAAATATACCTTACTTCACTAATTATTATTATTTATTATTTATTTACTGTTATTACTTATGGAGTATATTGTGAATATATTGAGAACAGGAAGTGAACAAAAGTTTTAGCAACTGCTATGTAAAGGAAAAGGGGTAGGATTAAATAAGCTCTGCTTCTTCCTACTCCTTTTCGAACATGTGAATAGAGATACTGGAAATTGTGATGTATCATGTTGTATGCATGCATTTTCGAAACAAACCCAAACTCAACTCAACTCAACTCAACACTGAGGGATCGAAAGTTACGGGCTTGCCGCTTGCGTGCAGTGATTTCTCCAGATTCTCTGAACCTTTTGATGATATTACGGACCGTAGATGGTGAAATCCCTAAATTCCTTGCAAAAGCTGGTTGAGAAATGTTGTTCTTATACTGTTGGACAATTTGCTCACGCATTTGTTCACAAAGTGGTGATCCTCGCCCCATCCTTGTTTGTGAATGACTGAGCATTTCATGGAAGCTGCTTTTATACCCAATCATGGCACCCACCTGTTCCCACATAGTCTGTTCACCTGTGGGATGTTCCAAATAAGTGTTTGATGAGCATTCCTCAACTTTCTCAGTCTTTTTTGCCACTTGTGCCAGCTTTTTTGAAACATGTTGCAGGCATCAAATTCCAAATGAGCTATTATTTGCAAAAAATAACAACATTTCTCAGTTCGAACTTTAAGTATCTTGTCTTTGCAGTCTATTCAATTGAATATACATAGGTTGAAAAGGATTTGCAAAATAATGTATTCTGTATTTATTTACGATTTACACAATGTGCCAACTTCACTGGTTTTGGGTTTTGTAAAATTAACTAGCTGAATGTATTTCACTAGTTTTAAATGTTTTTTTTTTTTTTTTAATCTAGTATTTTAATCCTATAGTTTGTCAGCTCTTTCTTGCAGTGTATAGTACGCAAATTACGATACTCAAACATTTTTGCAGGGCAGCACGGTTAGTGCTCGTGCCTCACAATAAGAAAGTCCTGGGTTCCATTCCCGGGTTTAGGGTCTTTCTGCATGTTCTCCCCGTGACTGCGTGGGTTCCCTTCGGGTACTCCGGCTTCCTCCCACCTCCAAAGACATGCACCTGGGGATAGGTTGATTGGCAACACTAAATTGGCCCTAGGGAGTGAATGTGAGTGTGAATGTTTTCTGTGTGTGTACGAATGCAGCTGGGATATGCTCCAGCCCCCCGCGACCCCGAGAGGGACACGCCGTATAAATGGATGGATGAATGAACATTTTTGCCATTTGCTGAACTCAGAACTGAACCTCTGTGATATACTGTAAGATTTATAGACACAAGTAGCAAGATTAAAGGCCTACTGAAATGCGATTTTCTTATTTAAACGGGGATAGCAGGTCCATTCTATGTGTCATACTTGATCATTTCGCGATATTGCCATATTTTTGCTGAAAGGATTTAGTAGAGAACATCGACGATAAAGTTCGCAACTTTTGGTCGCTGATAAAAAAGCCTTGCCTGTACCGGAAGTAGCAGACGATATGTGCGTGACGTCACAGGTTGTGGAGCTCCTCACATCCGCACATTGTTTACAATCATGGCCACCAGCAGCGAGAGCGATTCGGACCGAGAAAGCGACGATTTCCCCATTAATTTGAGCAAGGATGAAAGATTAGTGGATGAGGAAAGTGAGAGTGAAGGACTAGAGGGCAGTGGGAGCGATTCAGATAGGGAAGATGCTGTGAGAGGCGGGTGGGACCTGATATTCAGCTGGGAATGACTAAAACAGTAAATAAACACAAGACATATATACACTCTATTAGCCACAACACAACCAGGCTTATATTTAATATGCCACAAATTAATCCCGCATAACAAACACCTCCTCCCTCCCGTCCATATAACCCGCCAATACAACCCAAACACCTGCACAACACACTCAATCCCACAGCCCAAAGTACCGTTCACCTCCTCCTAGTTCATACAGCACATATATTTCCCCAAAGTCCCCAAAGTTATGTACGTGACATGCACATAGCGGCACGCACGTACGGGCAAGCGATCAAATGTTTGGAAGCCGCAGCTGCATGCGTACTCACGGTACCGCGTCTGCGCATCCAACTCAAAGTCCTCCTGGTAAGAGTCTCTGTTGTCCCAGTTCTCCACAGGCCAATGGTAAAGCTTGACTGTCATCTTCCGGGAATGTAAACAATGAAACACCGGCTGTGTTTGTGTTGCTGCAGTCGGCCGCAATACACCACTTCCCACCTACAGCTTTCTTCTTTGCTGTCTCCATTGTTCATTGAACAAATTGCAAAAGATTTACCAACACAGATGTCCAGAATACTGTGGAATGTTGCGATGAAAACAGACGACTTAATAGCTGGCCACCATGCTGTCCCAAAATGTGCTCTACAATCCGTGACGTCACACGCTGACGTCGTCATACCGAGACGTTTTCAGCAGGATATTTTGCGCGAAATTTAAAATTGCACTTTAGTAAGCTAACCCGGCCGTATTGGCATGTGTTACAATGTTAAGATTTCATCATTGATATATAAACTATCAGACTGCGTGGTCGGTAGTAGTGGGTTTCAGTAGGCCTTTAAGTTGTTTAAAAAGAGAAAAACAAAGCTTCCTGTCCACTGAACGTATGCTTGCAGTCATAAACACACATGCACAAGCTGACTACACACACACCCAATTTGGACACGTCTAAGCAAATACTGCCGCAGGGCTCATTTGAATAGCGATAATTGAAAATCAGGCTTGTTTATCAGGCTAAATAGAGTGACAGACACTCACAATAGGAGGCAAGGGGGTGCGAGCTTGGCAAGTATTAGCATAATGTTCATGGCTGAATGATTTCTAGGTCCATTAGGCCAGCGAAGGACATCGGAGCGCTTCACTTTTCATACTGTAGTTGAGGGCTAAATGCTGAAATATGACTTCATCTTGAGGTGTTACTAGGAAATGAAGTATTGGCATTTCCATTCCCATGTTAGGTCACGCGGAGATGAACAGAAGAAGAGAAGAGGAGAGAAAAAGAAGTGCAGGGACAGAGGAAGATGAGGATGTGTGGGGGTTTTCAAATGCTCAAGAGAGACTCGGGAGACTGTCCAAGACTTTCATTATTTTTGATGCAAATGATCAGGCCCCATAATTAGGCCTCTCATACCACTCTTTCTCTCATTTCATATTTTTCTTTTTAGTTTGTGATCAATAGAGCACAGTATGCAGCACTGCAGCCCTCCTGTGGTGTTGGTTTCTTTTTGGGCCTTGAGAATGGCTACGAGCCTGCTTGTCGCCTTCAGAAGGAATCCATCTTGAACCACTTCAACTAAAAACTGTGCTTGAATATTTGAATTTGAATATCAAATGTTGCCGGCCTAAATAATGAAGGGCACACTGTACTTTAAACTGAGCTTATAGGGAATAAAATATATGTACGGTGGCATAGGTGCCAACAATGCCGAGCACCCACGTGGAATTGATGGCAACTTTCAATCTTTAAAATGGTTTTTGATAAATCCATCTTGTTGTAGTTAATTTTACAATAAGTTTGGTCCATTTTACTAAATAATAAAGCCACAAATAATATGGGATATTAACTTCGCTGAACGACTACTTTTTTTTTTAATACACACACACCGAGCACCCACTGGCAGAAATGTAGATTGGCGCCTATGTACGGTGGAACCTTGATTTACGAACCCTTCATTGTACAATTTATGAACCACAGGCCAAATAAGAATATGCATTGGTGTACAAACCTTCTCTTGGTGTACGAACATTTCATTCACCCAATGAGTGTCTCGCAGCACACCCATTTTAGGCCCGGCAGCACATCCATCGAGGTCGGGCTGATCGATTTCTGTGTTCATTCAGTCAGCAGAGCAGTGCTGTCGTTATCTACTGTTCTACTTTGTGTGCTTTTTCGCATTTTTTCATCATTTTTCAAGTTTTGCTATCTTAAAAGCAATTGACAAGTGATGTGTGGTTATGAAATATTCAGGAATTATCCACAGTGCAGTCAACACTGCCTCCCCCTTTCTTACGCAACAAGGTAGAGGGGATTCAATTGTATTTTTCTTAATCATCGTAGCAACTTGGCTGTAAAAATTAAGTAGTTTTGTGATTTCAAACTTTGAATGCACGTGTGGCTGGATGTTTAGGTGTTGGCTATGGAAGTGTTATTGCAGCAACATTTTTTGCAAACGTGTATCTCAATCTGTGCGCGTGTAATCCAATTCACAAGCGTGTGTAGTAATGTGTGTGTCTATATATCAATCCGAGTGTGTGTAATCAGATCCGCATACGTGTGTTTTAGATCCGCATACATGTGTTTTAGATCCGCATACATGTGTTTTAGATGAGCGTACGTGTGTTTTAGATCTGCATACGTGTGTTTTAGATCCGCGTACGTGTGTTTTAGATCCGCGTACATGTGTTTTAGATCCGCGTACGTGTGTTTTAGATCCGCGTACGTGTGTTTTAGATCCGCATACATGTGTTTTAGATCCGCGTACATGTGTTTTAGATCTGCATACGTGTGTTTTAGATCCTCGTACGTGTGTTTTAGATCCGCATACATGTGTTTTAGTTCCGCGTACGTGTGTTTTAGATTCGCATACATGTGTTTTAGATCCGCGTACGTGTGTTTTGGATCCGCGTACGTGTGTTTTAGATCCACATACGTGTGTTTTAGATCCGCGTACGTGTGTTTTAGATTCGCATACGTGTGTTCTAGATCCACGTACGTGTGTTTTAGATCCGCGTACGTGTGTTTTAGATCCGCATACGTGTGTTCTAGATCCACATACGTGTGTTTTAGATCCGCATACGTGTGTTTTAGATCCACATATGTGTGTTTTAGATCCGCATACATGTGTTTTAGATCTGCATACATGTGTTTTAGATCTGCGTACGTGTGTTTTAGATCCGCATACATGTGTTTTGGATCAACGTACGTGTGTTTTAGATCCGCGTATGTGTGTTTTATATACGCATACGTGTGTTTTAGATCCGCGTACGTGTGTTTTAGATCCACGTACGTGTGTTTTAGATCCGCATACGTGTGTTTTAGATCCGCGTACGTGTGTTTTAGATCCACATACGTGTGTTTTAGATCCGCGTACGTGTTTTAGATCCGCGTACGTGTGTTTTAGATCCGCATACGTGTGTTCTAGATCCACATACATGTGTTTTAGATCCGCATACGTGTGTTTTAGATCCACATATGTGTGTTTTAGATCCGCATACATGTGTTTTAGATTTGCATACATGTGTTTTAGATCTGCGTACGTGTGTTTTAGATCCGCATACATGTGTTTTGGATCCACGTACGTGTGTTTTAGATCCGTGTATGTGTGTTTTATATACGCATACGTGTGTTTTAGATACGCGTACGTGTGTTTTAGATCTGCATACATGTGTTTTAGATCTGCGTACGTGTGTTTTAGATCCGCATACATGTGTTTTGGATCCACGTACGTGTGTTTTAGATCCGCGTATGTGTGTTTTATATACGCATACGTGTGTTTTAGATCCGCGTACGTGTGTTTTAGATCCGCATACGTGTGTTTTAGATCCGCATACGTGTGTTTTAGATCCGCGTACGTGTGTTTTAGATCCGCATACATGTGTTTTAGATCCTCGTACGTGTGTTTTAGATCTGCATACATGTGTTTTAGATCCGCATACGTGTGTTTTAGATCCGCGTACGTGTGTTTTAGATCCACATATGTGTGTTTTAGATCCGCATACGTGTGTTTTAGATCTGCATACATGTGTTTTGGATCCGCGTACGTGTGTTTTAGATCCGCGTATGTGTGTTTTAGAGCCGCGTACGTGTGTTTTTGATCCGCGTACGTGTGTTTTATATCCGCATACGTGTGTTTTAGATCCGCGTACATGTGTTTTAGATCCGCGTACGTGTGTTTTATATCCGCATACGTGTGTTTTAGATCCGCGTACATGTGTTTTAGATCCGCGTACATGTGTCTTCGATCCGCATATGTGTGTTTTAGATGCACGTAAGTGTGTTTTAAGTTGTCTCTCTGTCCCTAATCAGAAAGAACCTTCTATGGCTGTCTACTTACATGTGACTTTTGGGACACTTCTGCTGTGTAAGATTTGAGCGAACGCATCCGTATTTGTGAGCGTGTAATACGACGTGTGAACACGCATTCAGAAGTGCATGTGTGTAATACAATCTGTGTGTGCATATCTGAGGTGTGCCTACATTTAACCAACCACAGAAGACACCGGAAGAAACCAATCAGAAACAACGTACAGCTGAGGTGCGCAAAGGAGAGACGCCAAGACCCGCCTTACGTTGTTTCTGATTGGTTGAAATAGTGTCTTCTGTGGTTGGTTAAATGTAGGCACAGTAGATTGATGGCTTGGTCTGGGATTGGTGATTTTGATCAATCAATCAGAATTACTCGAACCACGGCCAGCTGCGAAAACCAACGTTTATTATTATGAAAAAAATATAGAGTAGTGAATGAGGAATATAAGCGTGAGAATTATGAAGTGTGGCGTGTCGCGTGAGAAAGGGTTACATTGCGTGACTATCACGCTCAAAGGTGTTTGAGCATGGTCCATCGTTGTTGACTTTAGTGCAGAATAACATGATCAGTGGCTGCAAGGCGCCGGCTAGTGGTGAGTATAAAGAAAGGCAGGTGGGAGTTACAGACAGACAACTCTTTTTACACGTTCAATTCACTGTATAGACAGACAACTCTTCCACGGCAGAAGTGTCGAAAAAGTCACGTTTAAAAAGCACAGCCAACAGGCTTCCTGCTTCTCGCAGATCACAGATACACACACGCAATTGTATTACACGCTCAAGAATATGGATGTGCTCGCTCAAATCTTACACAGCAGAAGTGTCGCAAAAGTCACGTGTAAGTAGACAGCCTATCGAGGGTTCTTTCTGATTAGGGACAGACAGACAACTTAAAACACCCGTATGCGGATCTGAATACACACACTCGGATTGTTTTATACAGACAGACACATTAGTACACACGCACACACATTGGATTGCACGCACACAGATTGCGATACATGTTTGCAAATAATTTTGCTACAATAATGCTTCCATAGGTGCAGAGCGGCAGCCTACAACTAGGACAGTCAAGCTAGTTGTTGTTGTTTTGGCTTTTTTGATGGATAGAAAGTTGATCCATCAATTTGTTTATCACACAGAACTTTATAGCGCTTTTTATTGCGTCCAAAGTGTACAATCTTCACGAAAATATGGACTTTTGTCGAGGCTGGATTCCATTATTATTAGATTTTAATGGAGAATTTTGCTTCAATATACAATCTTTCCTATTTGCAAACCCTGCTCGAAAACCAAATAAGTTCATGAATTGAAGTTTCATTGTAATATGATACATTGTTTAGATCATGCTTAATTTCTATTCATATCTAAATATAGAGCTACCAAACTAATTTACGGCTTCAGATGCCTGCCGTGGATCTCATTATGAACTTAGTAGCAGGTGAAAAGCCCACAAACTGCAAAACTCCTCAGGCCAAAACCTAAATTGCCTCAGGATACCCCTCAGAAGGTACAACGTTACCCTTGTCATGGCACACTGTAAAGTACACATGGCAAGATGGAAGAAGAAACCATCGAGAAGAAAGATCATATTTTAACCACAAACTAGAGATTGGCAAAATGGAGTAAAGTCCCCGTTGCTATATACATAGCAGCCTAATGCTATAACTATAATTACAATGCAATCTTTGGCATATAAATGATAATACTGTTCTATGCTTAGGAATGCCTAAACTTTATGTCAGATAGCTAACTTCTTGTCTTCCAAAATAGTCTCTCTACAAAGTCTCTCTACTTTGACATTTTGCAGTCCCTTATGCTTGCATATGAAAGATGACCTTGGGACATAATATTACACATGTGATGGTGTGCATAACCAACGAAATAAACAAGGGCATGTAACACAGTAAAAACAAAAGGCAACAATGGCGGACATACACTTCACAATCCAAAAGACTGCAGTGTCTACAGCTCCACCCTTTAGGTAATGTACCACTGCAGTTGGTATCGCAATGGTGGGCTGCCAAAAAAGAGGACAGTATGAATATACATAGAACATATATTGTACGTGGTGGAAATGTGACTTTACATTGTGTTCTTCCACACATATACCCATATTTCAGTTGTGTGAGAGAGCTTATTTGCCCTAAAGTTCATTTTCTAATCTACTACCGTATTTTTCGGACTTTAAGTTGCAGTTTGTTTCATAGTTTGGCCGGGGGTGCGACTTATACTCAGGAGCGACTTATGTGTTAAATTATTAACACATTACCATAAAATATCAAATAATATTATTTAGCTCATTCACGTAAGAGACTAGACGTATAAGATTTCATGGGATTTAGCGATTAGGAGTGACAGATTGTTTGGTAAACGTATAGCATGTTCTATATGTTATAGTTATTTGAATGACTCTTACCATAATATGTTACGTTAACATACCAGGCACGTTCTCAGTTGGTTATTTATGCGTCATATAACATACACTTATTCAGCCTGTTGTTCACTATTCTTTATTTATTTGAAATTGCCTTTCAAATGTCTATTCTTGGTGTTGGGTTTCATCAAATACATTTCCCCCAAAAATGCGACTTATACTCCAGTGCGACTTATATATGTTTTTTTCCTTCTTTATTATGCATTTTCGGCAGGTGCGACTTATACTCCGAAAAATACGGTATATGTCAGCAATGGTCCATGATGAAAGAACATTGTTCACACGCCAGGACTTTTTCTTGTGTTTTTATGATTTGGTGAGAATGCAGTTTATTTCTAAACTTTTTTTTTATGAGAACTGTTTTATGTGGATCACAAAAAAGAGAGCAAGACAAAAAATTGGCATGTGCATTTGACTAAAAAAAATTCAAAATTATTGATCAAATAATGTTAGTGGTATTTTGTTTTTTTTTAAACTAGATGAAGACGTGCCAAAAACAATAATCTTTGTCAACTATTGCGAAGTCTGCCATGATTAGAACACACACACATTTGTTGATGGAAGTAGGAAGTGTGTTGGGCACTGAAATCAATGCACCCAGGAAATAAATTCTGGTAATACTTAAAATGACCAAAATATGGTAAATATTGTACATATTACATATGAACGTGGATATATACTTGCAGAGTGTACATAAAAAGCCTTGATGGCGGGTTTGAAGTTGTTTTAGAGGGCTTTGAAGGCAACATATGGGACTCCCATTAGCTGCACCTTGCAAGCCTTTTTTAATGTTTAGAATCAAGAAAAAAAAAAAGATAAGATGTGTGTTCTTGTCTCTCATAATGATTGTGAACGGTTGGCAAAATTCCAAAAAAGTACAATTCCCCTTTAAGGCAATGTTGTTTGACTGGTAAAATATAAAGATAAAATCTGTTTATCATTCATTCATTTGTTTTTCCATTTGAAACAATACATTTATCCATTTTACTGCTTGTCTCTCTCGGGGTCATTTGAAACCAACACTAGAAAATCAAACAGCCACTTTTTCACTTTCGTTTTTTAAACAAAGAATATCTTCATAGTTTTTCAAATGTATCAAATATTAATTAAATTGCAGATAACAAGGGTAGACATGTTTGTCAATCTATTTGATAGCTGAAGTATGGTAGTTTGTAAACAGATATTTTTTAAACACTTTAAGTTGCTTTAAAGTGGTCGATATTTCCGTGTGCGTTTTTCCGCTTTTCTAAACGTGTAATTATGTCAACAGAAGTGCAATCACCTCAGCGTATTCTCAATATTCCATGGCCCTTCTTGTTTTTTTTCTGTTTATTTACCCGCAAGCACGATCCATTCAATGCACAAAAAATGCCTTAAAATATGCATGGTATGTCCATGTTTTCCCCACATTTCTATTTTTTAATAGATGTAAATTAAGAAAAACAAAACAATATTGTTTCTGTATTGTTTAACTTTTTTTTTTAAATAATGAAAAACACGTTTAAGGTATCGCTTTTTTACTTAGTGGTGGTTTCAAATGGAAAAAAACAATTAGGAATGATACACTGATTAGATTGGTGCAAATAATTCTTAGAGTTGATATTATCCTAATAGCATGCTTTGTGAATATGATGCTGATTTTGAAGTTCACATTAATTGGCTAATTAACCATTTGACACATTTTGACAAATTTAAAAAAACAGACACAAACAAGTAAAAAAAAAGTGGCTTGAAAACATAGTGGGCCCAGTCTAACAAAGATCCAAATACTACTCGCTAAACAGCATGTGCAACATATACAATTGTGAGTACTATTAGTGGGTGTGTTGCGTGTGATCTACTAAGACTGTGTACAATAGAAATGTGGTGCAGACCGCCTTATTTAAATGCATGTACTAAACAGCTTTTAACACGTAGACACTTGATCATTTAATAATAATAATAATAATAATAATAATGGATTAGATTTATGTAGCGCTTTTCTAGACACTGAAAGCGCTTCACAGAGAAGCGAGAGAGAACCCATCATTCATTCACTCCACATTCACACCTGGTGCATATTCATGTTAGCATGCTCCCACCAGTGGTGTTTTGCTATGTTTTGAAACATGCAGCAGACATGTACCACTTTTTTTGGCCATTTTAGAAGCAGTCCTGCAGTGCATCAACAATGGAACCGCTTTTTTTTTTTTTTTTGTGCACGAAAGGTGCGCCCATGACAGAAGCTGGCAGTGTGCGCTCCATTGATGCAATAAAATGCATACTGCAATAATTTTTTTCGCATGAGATACTGCATGTAATATCTTCTATATGAGAAAACACCAGCAGACACCAAAACATTAATTGAATTACTTTTAATCAGCCCCTTAAGTCATCCAGCAGCTATTAAAGTATATTGCTGAATAGACAATAGGTCTAATATTTTTAAATTTTGACAGCCCATATATGTTGACAAGCATACGTAGGATGGAGTTGCAGCACAAAATCGCCTGCTTTCTCACTGCTGTGTGTAAAACTATCAATTTGCACATACTTTTCAAACTAAAGACGCAAAATAGTGCTTGCAGAACAGTCGTCAGCATTGCTAGATCATACTGCGCATGCTATTGATTAGATTTGCATCTACTGTGGGCATTCTGATAATCAGCAATCTTACTTGGAGGGGAGGGAACAGATGGTAGAGGTGAACGGCAAAGTGTCCCCCCCCCCTCTCAGTGAGCTGTGGAGTCCCCCAAGGCAGTATATTAGGGCCTTTACTGTTCCTAGTATACATAGATGACTTGTCATCAGCACGTGACTGTGAATTGTTCTTGTTTGCGGATGACTCGGCCCTGCTGGTATCAGACAGGGACAAGTTACAGGTGGAGAAAATCCTCAGTGCTGAACTCTGTAGAACTTACACCTGGCTCGCTGACAACAACCTATCCATACACTTGGGTAAAACGGAATCCATCCTGTTTGGGTCCCACATCAACCTTAAGAAAGTCAATGACTTCACAATAAAAGTGGGTGACATTGTTATCACCAGGAAGGATGAGGTCACCTACCTAGGTTCCATTCTAAAGGCTAATCTTTCCTGTGATAAAATGGCAACCAAGGTAATCAAAAAGGTCAACCAACGAACGAGACTTTTTCGATTACGCATGCACCTCCTGGTACCCTCGCACCTCCAAAACCCTCAAATCTAAACTCCAAACATCCCAGAACAAGCTAGTCAGATTACTTCTAGACCTCCACCCCAGATCCCACCTCACTCCTACCCACTTCTCCAAAGTGGGCTGGCTCAGGGTGGAGGACAGAGTAAAACAACTTGCACTGAGCCTAGTCTATAAAATCCGCTACACCTCCCTGATACCGAAGTACATGTCAAACTACTTCCTTAACGTAAATGACCGCCATAACCACAACACCAGGGGGAGCTCCACTAACCACGTTAAACCCAGATTCCGATCTAACAAAGGTCTTAACTCATTCTCTTTCTATGCCACATCAATGTGGAATGCACTCCCAACAGGTGTAAAAGAAAGGGCATCTCTCTCCTCCTTCAAAACCACAATAAAAGTACACCTCCAGGCAACTTCAACCCTAAACTAACACCCTCCCCGGATTGTTAATAATCAAATGTAAACAATCAAATGTAGATACTTTTCTTATGTCTTCTTATCTCTCTCTCTCTCTATGTCCACTACTTGCTGTACATATCCTACCAAGTCAGACCTACAGTGTTTCAATATCTATTTCTCTGTTCTCAATTGTTGATGACTGATGATAACAACCAAACCTAACCCCCCCCCCCCCTCCTCCACACCCCGAATTGTAAATAATGTAAATAATTCAATGTATACACCCTGATGATTATCTTGAGTGATGACTGTATTATGATGATAGTATATATGATAGTATATATCTGTATCATGAATCAATTTAAGTGGACCTCGACTTAACAAGTTGAAAAACTTATTCCGGTGTTACCATTTAGTGGTCAATTGTACGGAATATGTACTTCACTGTGCAACCTACTAATAAAAGTCTCCATCAATCAATCAATCAATCAAAAGCATACTGTATATTCTGCATATTCATGAAGATGCTAAATGGATTGTGCTCCTTATCCCGCTCACATAAGCGACACAATACTCTGCACACAAGTTTAGTAGAGCAGCTTTGCATGTGCTAACAAGTTTGCACATTTTTTATTATACGCAAACCTTCAACAGATCAGGGCCTAAGTGTTCATTTATTGAATAGGTCCCTGGAAGCCCAACATATGGCAAAAAGGCATAGGTTACAAACTGATGAGGGAATATAGACTGGGAGGTTATATAAACAGCAGAGGACAATGACACCAGCCCCTGTGGGAGAAGAAGAGGAGGTTATGAAGGAGAGGAGGAGGAGAGGGCAATTTGGCCTTAGCTTTTCTGTAATCTAATGTGTGTAACTGTGACAGATTCTTGGTCGTCCACAGGGCCCCAGACACAAGGGACAGAGCAAACCTTCCTCCGACCAGAGGGGGATAAGGCAAGAATTGAGTGGGGCACAACAATGTATCGCCTCTGGTCAAGAAATGAGGCACAAACATTCCCAAAGCAGAAAGTCGGACAAAGTAAACATGGCTGACATGGCAAACAGGCTGCAATAAATCCTTCAAAGACGTGCACAAGGCATTTTGGAACATTTCTGGGGCACATTACACATTTTTCACACCAGGACAAGAACATGCTGACTCTCTTTCTGTTTGTGATTGAGTCTGAATGAGGAGCAGCAGCTGTGTCCCACTGCAGCAATGCTAAGGTTAGCTATGCGCTCTTTTCACACTCCACAGGGTCCAAAAGGACTTGGAAGCAATGGGAATAGTCAGCCAAAATGTCCCAAATCCTACGTTTACCCAGAGAGCAACAACCAGTAGGCCTGCAGAGCTCGCTCACAGAGTCTAATACCAACCAAACTGATTCACACAAATCGTTCCACACAGCCACGGTCCTGCATTTTCCATTAGCTTATTGATTTTAGGTGCACAGAGGTTTAGGGCAAGACGTCTCTACAGGGGATGGCTCAGAAAGCAAGGTCATTGGTGCAATGAGTTAAAAAATGAAAAGCTGCATGCTTTCCACCAACTGTACATTTTTTGATTTTCCGAAATCAACGCGACCCAAAAGCATGATGCACTATACGATTAAAATGACTGCGTAGAAACTAGGACATGCATTTATCTTTACACAACTGTGAGACCACAGGCTTAAAACATCGTCACTCCCATCCTAACCTGACTCTCGCCAGATCCTTGTAGTTCGCTGAGCTCCACACGAGGATCTGGGCTCGACGGCAATGCAAACTCCTTCCAGATAGCAAAAAATAATGAACCAATCAGGATCGCTGGGCGGGATTTCATAAATGTGATGTAGCGCCGAAGGGACTGTTTGATTCAAACAACAATGGCGGTACGCAGCGAGGAGTCGTGTGCTGACATTGATTCTGCTATTGCAACTAAGCATATTCGTCAAGGTCTCTCCCGAACGTTAAACAATTTCAAACCAAGTTCTGTTCATCTATGCTTTTTTCGTTGGCGACTTTGTGAAATATATTTTTGCTAATCCCAATGAAGCCTTTTATTCGCATATTTTCTTTGCACAAACGACATCGATCGTCTACTGACGTTGTTTCAGTAAAAGTTCTCTAACCTTTCGCTCTGTCGTTATCCAATATGTCGGCTGTTCTGTTTTGGATTTCACAGCGTCACTCTCATCAGCGTCACGGGTTGATTGGGATGTGAGTGGTTGAAGTAGCACATCATTCAAGATAACGGACAAGTGGTTTATCCAATCACATACAAAGATATTTTTTTACAAGGCCCCGCCTTCTGAAATACATCTCCTATTGAGAAGTCCCAGATCTTGTGTGGAGGATATGGCGAGAGTCCGGTTACTCCCATCCCACGTTCATGCCACATGATCAGCTGATAAACTAACATGTCTACAAAAACATCCTGCAAGTTTTGTCTCTGGCTGACACTATATTCATGCTGTAGTCCCCCGCCTGACAAGCCGGGGGACTACATCTCCATCATCATCGGCGGTCACTCGAACGAGTATGACGATCCTCCTGGTAGGAGTGTATCCCTTTATGGAGGATGCCTGTGCGTGACTTTGTTTAACGTGTGGAGACTGGTGCACAGACAATCACCACACGATCCTTGACAGAATCGGGTCAGGGTCCAGTGGCATGGAGTCCAAGACGACTGGGGACCCTTTTCTGCTGGAGCCTTCTCCCGCCATCGCAGCCGTTGTGGTAGTTCTTAAATCTACCGTCTTCCGCCTGCTCCGCCGTTGAGGTCTTCACCGTATCCCTGGCTAGGGGGAAGTCAGGTACTAGGCCTTTGCCAAGAAGGGCCACCTGGGGTAACAGCAGTGTGGAGCTGCTCCCCTAGGCTAAAAATAATTACCTCCTTTGCGACAAATAAGCTGTATTTCTTAGTATCTTAAGTATCATTAATAAGTATTATTATCACTGGAAAACTAGGCTTAACATGTTACATACAGAGAGCAAACAAGCAGCTTGAAACAATGCCAAAAGTTAAGTGCTTAGTAAAGTTTATGATGTTGGATGGAACCGTGTTACAGCAGAAAGTAAGCAGGTATTGACAACAAAGATTAAAAGAGAGGGTAATATAACAGCAACTGTTAATGTGTCAGCATTGTCACAGCCAATACACGACATTACATTGATCCATAAATGTGTGGCGTCGATACCAAAGGTACTATCAGGATATGATCGAAACTCCAGTGATTAGATCAATATTTTAATTTCTTTAAAGTCATTATTTAGACATTTTTGTTTATATTTACAAATGCTGGGATGCACACAGGATGACTTCAAGGCCAAAAAACTAAAGGATTTAAATGAGTATTAGATAGTAATTTTTGCTTGTGTTTATTTACAAAGAAGTGCAAAAACAAAGGACTAGTGTTAATATTGTGTTAATATTGTTAAATTGTGAAGTGTAAATAGCAGTCACCGTTAATACATTTAAAAAGGTACAGTTAATACATGTGATTAGTATCGGTATTGGTGTGTTGGTATGGGATGATATCACTCATGGATGATTGGTATCAGAATCAGCAGCACGGAACCCTGGTTGAAATTATTTATTTTCCTTACCCAAGTTCAAAGGAGGGGCGGCACGGTGGGACAGGGACTAGTACATGTGCCTCACAATACAAAGTTCAATCCTGGGCTCGGGATCTTTCTGTGTGGAGTTTGCATGTTCTCCCCGGGACTGCGAGGGTTCCCTCCGGGTACTCCGACTTCCTCCCACCTCCAAAGACATGCACCTGGTGATAGGTTGATTGGTAACACTAAATTGGCCCTAGTGTGTGAATGTGAATGTGAATGTTGTCTGTCTATCTGTGTTGGCCCTGCGATGAGGTGGCGACTTGTCCAGGGTGTACCCCGCCTTCCGCCCGAATGCAGCTGAGATAGGCTCCAGCGCCCCCCGCGACCCCAAATAATAAACAAATAATAAATGGGTTATACTTATAAAGCGCTTTTCTACCTTCAAGGTACTCAAAGCGCTTTGACAGTATTTGCACATTCACCCATTCACACACACATTCACACACTGATGGCGGGAGCTGCCATGCAAGGGTGAAGTGTCTTGCCCAAGGACACAACAGACGTGACTAGGATGGTAGAAAGTGGGGATTGAACCCCAGTAACCAGCAACCCTCCGATTGTTGGCACGGCCACTCTACCAACTTCGCCACGCCGTCCCCAAAAGGGACAAGCGGTAGAAAATGGATGGATGGAAGTTCAAAGGAGTCATCAAGCGGATCCATGTTGAAGACAAGGACGACATCAATGGACGTGACAATGGAAGGCGTGGCAGAGAATGTGCGTTAGACTATATTATAGTATCTATTTGCTCATATGCATGGAGTAATGTTTTTTGAGGTAAGGCCTTAATTTTATAATATCATTGTATTAATAAGAGATGTCCGATAATATCGGACTGCCGATATTATCGGCCGATAAAGGCTTTAAAATGTAATATCGGAAATTATCGGTATCGGTTTGAAAAGGTAAAATGTATGACTTTTTGAAACGCCGCTGTACGGAGTGGTACACGGATGTAGGGAGAAGTACAGAGCGCCAATAAACCTTAAAGGCACTGCATTTGCGTGCCGGCCCAATCACATCATATCTACGGCTTTTCACACAAACAAGTGAATGCTGCATACTTGGTCAACAGCCATACAGGTCACACTGAGGGTGGCGGTATAAACAACTTGAACACTGTTACAAACATGCGCCACACTGTGAACCCACACCAAACAAGAATGACAAACACATTTCGGGAGAACAGCCGCACCGTAACACAACATAACAAATACCCAGAATCCCTTGCAGCACCAACTCTTCCAGGACGCTACAATATACACCCCAGCTACCCCCTACCCCCCCAACCCCGCCCACCTCAACCTCCATGCTCTCTTAGGGAGAGCATGTCCCAAATTCCAAGCTGCTGTTTTGAGGCATGTTAAAAAAAATAATGCACTTTGTGACTTCAATAATAAATATGGCAGTGCCATGTTGGCATTTTTTTCCATAACTTGAGTTGATTTATTTTGGAAAACCTTGTTACATTGTTTAATGCAGGGGTGCTCACACTTTTTCTGCAGGCGAGCTACTTTTCAATTGATCAAGTCGTGGGGATCTACCTCATTCATATATATAATTTATATTTACTTATTTATGAAACATATGTTTTTGTTAACAAGTTAAAGGTGTTTAATGATAATACAAGCATGTTTAACACATATAGTTAATATTGTTAATAAATTAAAGGTGTTTAATGAAAATACAAGTTTGTTTAATACATATAGTTAATATTGTTAACAAGTTAAAGGTGATTAATGATAATACAAGCATGTTTAACACATATAGTTAATATTGTTAAGTTAAAGGTGTTTAAAGATAATGCAAACATGTTTAACACATATAGTTAATATTGTTAACAAGTTAAAGATGTTTAGTGATAATGCAAGCATGTTTAACACATATAGTTAATATTGTTAATAAATTAAAGGTGTTTAATGATAATACAAGAATGTTTAACACAGTTAATATTGTTAACAAGTTAAAGGTGTTTAAAGATAATACAAGCATGTTTAACACATATAGTTAATATTGTTAACAAGTTAAAGGTGTTTAAAGATAATACAAGCATGTTTAACACTTATAGTTAATATTGGTAATAAGTTAAAGGTGTTTAAAGATAAAACAAGCATGTTTAACACATATAGTTAATATTGTTAATAAGTTAAAAGTGTTTAGAGATAATACAAGCATGTTTAACACATATAGATTCCTTTCTTTCATGAAGACAAGAATATAAGTTAGTGTATTACCTGATTGTGATGACTTGCATTGATTGGAATCAGACAGTAGTGCTAATAAGGTCCGCATTTTCGAATGGAGGAGAAAAAAAGTCCTCCTTTCTGTCCAATACCACATGAAAGTGGTTGGTTTTTGGCATTTTATTTATCCAGCTTCCGTACTCCTTTGTATACACTTTACAAGAAATACATTGTCGGCAAACTCCGTAGCTTGCTAGCTTGTGCACGCCAGCTTTCTGAGACTCTTATTTTGGTAGCGCAGGCAGGAGGAAGTAGCGCTTTTATTGTGCAACTGTGCAGTCGGTCTTTGGAGTTGACGACAGGTACGCGCCAGAGTCTGTAGAAATAAAGTGTTTCTCGCCTTCCAGTCGGTAATTTTAATGAGCTGGCAGCAGCCAGCGTCATCTCAGAAGACCCTCGGGTGCCGTGAATGTCAATCAAGTGACGAAAGTGACGTCATAGTGAAGATTTATGATCGCTCATTTTTAGGACTATTTTTTTAATGGCTGGCTGGTGATCGACTGACACACCCTCCGAGATCGACCGGTAGCTCGCGATCGACGTAATGAGCACCCCTGGTTTAATGCATCCAGCGGGGCATCACAACAAAATTAGGCATAATAATGTGTTAATTCCACGACTGTATATATCGGTATCGGTTGATATCGGAATCGGTAATTAAGAGTTGGACAATATCGGAATATCGGATATCGGCAAAAAAGCCATTATCGGACATCTCTAGTATTAATACATTGTATTATTTAAAGACCTTTATTGTCATACCAGCATTGGTGAGACACTTATTTTATTTGCAGCATGTGTTCAAGCGTGAACAGCCTTCCTTAAAATGGAAGCCACTTACTGAGACAACATGGTAGTTTATTGGTCGTTTATATAGGCATGTAACATTTTTATCCACACATTTCTTTTTTGTGCTTGGATTTTGTTATGATATTAAAGAGAGGTATTTTCAACCATCGCATACAGACCCACTTTTACACTTGAGCACGTTGACATCTAAAGTCCAACACTTTCTAATTCCCTGGTGACACATGACAGCACTATCTGGAAAGCAGCTCCCACAGACGTCCCTTGCAGCCACACGTACAGCCTCACAATGCCTTCTCAATGTCACGTCTCAGCGCCATTCAACCATTGAAGAGCATGGAGACGCAGGCATTTAGTCATTTCGAGTGAATAATGTGTGGGCGCACTATCTGGCGTGCGCGTGTCCTTAGCATGCTGGGCATATTCCGTGTCAGAGTTGAGTAGCCATGCAGGGTTGTGAGATAAGACCAGATATGGACCTCTGCTAAGAACATCAGAAAAGGCATTCACTCAGCCAACTCTCACTTTCGTTTCCTTCTATTACGTTTGTTCTCCAATCCATCAAATATTATTCCATTGTAGGCCCGTAGACTTATATCATGTTTATATTATGTACATAAACAATGTATCTCCAGTGAACACAGATGATGACATCACTACACATTCCATGTTATTTGCATGTCATTATCTGCGTGCAAACACACAATATCTAAAATATTTTACATGACCACATCCCCACAAGCATTTGACATACAATTATAAGTATATTCCCAAGAATGTTTCCTGACACTGGCAACAATTGCAAGTGTGTGACGTGCTCTATTTAAATAGCGGCCGAGTTATTAGCGCTGTTGAGACTCAAAGTCGGTTTTAGAGCACTTTAATGACTTTTCATACTTGACATGGTGAGAAATCAGTGTTCATCACAGATATGGGGGGGAACTTTAGTTAAAGGTGCAGTGGCTGTGTGGAGGGCGCTTGCGTTCAAAAAAGGTGCAAAAAATATGTCCCACCCTCTTCCTGCTCTGACTTATAAACAGTATAATGTCAATATAAATCCAATTAAGCGAATTATTGGAGTTATTTGTTATTAGATGGTGTTATATACACTAGGCAACACTAGCATTCCACAACATCTTAGTTTGTTCAAGAAATTAGAAACACTGAAAGTAAGGGTGTAACGGTACGTGTATTTGTATTGAACCGTTTCGGTACGCGGGTTTCGGTTCGGTTTGGAGGTGTACCGAACGAGTTTCTAAGCTAAAGTCTTAACAAGCTGCTTTGCTTCTTCTGCCTCTGTCTCAGCACCCAGCATTGTCCCACCCACACAACCATCTGATTGGTTACATACAAAGCGGTAACAGCAATCAGCAGTGCGTATTCAGAGCGCATGTAGTCAGCGCTTCAGCGTCGAGCAGATAAGTGTTTACTAGGTGAACATAAGGCAGCGTACTCTCCCCAAATTATAATAAACACCTCCCAGTCAACTACTAGTAACATCACTATGAGCCCGTTGACCTTCTAGAAACTTCAACTGCAGCTCAGCTCGCTCGCAGTCCTGGCTTGAGGTGAAGGCTAATTAGCTTTTAGCGTAACATTAGCTCATTTTGCAGTGTGTGTGCGTGTGTGTGTGCCTACATGAACTCCATGGTGTTCAGGGATGAATAGTCTCTCCTATTGCTATGGTACTATTTTTTCAGCTATAGTTACATTAATCATTAGTAATGTAGCAGCCTAGTTTTGAATGGCAGGGTCCCTGCTATCACATGTTGATAAAAATATAACATTTACATAATAAAAATCAACTACAGGCTTCCCAAATGCTGTAATAAATTAAGCATGATGAGTTGACTTGAAACTGATTAATGTTGCACGTTTTATATGTAGAAGAAAAGTTTTGTCATTTTATTTAATCTGAGCAACAACTTGAGGCAGTTTAATGTTGATTAACGTGGGCAGAAATATTATAGTGTTACCAATGTTACAAATTTGGTAAATAAATAACCAATAAATATATATTTTGTTGTTTTCTTACTGTACCAAAAATTAACCGAACCGTGACCTCTAAACCGAGGTACGTACCGAACCGAAACTTTTGTGTACCGTTACACTCTAACTGAAAGACATAAAAATTCGAGAGGACTGATACAATTTTTTCAGGGCCGATAACGATACCAATTAATAGTAATCAAGGAGGCCGATGACCGATATTTGGGGCCCGTTGCTCATTTGCAGTAAAATTTAGTTAAACATGAATAATATTTGTCAGCAAACATTTGGGCAAGGCTTTAAGTTGTTTTTTAAATGTTATTTTTTAGGAAACGTGGGACCAGTAGCGACATAATGTTTTATGCGCCACTATTGTTGTGGTTAATTTAGCACCAAAAAACATCAGGGGATTCCACAAACATCACTTCTAGGTGTGTCTAAAACAGTCCTTCTCAAATATTGGGGCGTGGAGCAAAGCCGGGGAGACAAGTAAAGGCCAGGGTAACGTTAATTATGTTGGTGTCCCGGAACTTTGGTTAAAGGGCTAAAGCTAACAACATTAGCACGTACATCATTGACATCACAATAGTGATTTTAGACTTTTTCTGGCAAGTTTCAGCATATTTTGGAAATCCCATTGATGGGCTGGCCTGCACCAGTCTGCTGATGTCACCTATGGAAGACCAGAGGCAATGTCATATTACTCTCTGAGCAGCCACCTTGTAGTTGTAGAGGAGTTTACATGTTCCAATGTCGTCTGCAGGCTTCTTTGTCCCCAAGTAGGGTCTCCCAAGACAAACAGATCCTAGGTGAGGGACCAGACAAACAGTAGCTCGAAGATCTCTATGGAAAGTCAAATTAAAGAACCCAGATTTCCCTTGCCTGGATGCGGGTCACCGGGGCCCCCCTCAGGAGCTAGGCCCAGAGGTAGGGCTCGGTGGCGAGTCCCCATTGTGCCCGGCCGGGCACAGCCCGAAAAGGTAACGTGGGTTCCCCCTCCAATGGGCTCACCACTCATAGGAGGGGGCATAGAAGTCGGGTGAAATGTGAGCTGGCCGGAAGCCGAAGGCAGGGCCCTTGGCTGTCTGATCCTCGGCTACAGAAGCTAACTCTTGGGATGTGGAACGTCACCTTACTGGGGGGGAAGGAGCCTGAGCTGGTGCACGAGGTGGAGAAGTTCCGGCTAGATCTAGTCGAACTCACTTCAACGCACAGCATAGACTCTGGAACCAGTCCTCTTGAGAGGGGCTGGACTCTCTTCCACTCTAGCGTTGCAAGCAGTGAGAGGCGACAGGCTGGGGTGGCAAATCTTGTTGCCCCTCAGCTCAGAGCCTGTACGTTTGAGTTTAACCCGATAGATGAGAGGGTAGCTTCCCTCCGCCGTCGAGTGGGGAGACGGGTCCTGACTGTTGTTTGTGCTTACGCACCGAACAGCCAACAGCTCAGAGTACCCACCCTTTTTGGATTCCCTCGAGGGAGTGCTGGAGAGTGCTCCCTCGGGTGTTTCCCTTGTTACGATGGGTGACTTCAACGCTGACATTGGCAACTACTGTGAAACTTGGAGAAGTGTGATTGGAAAAAACGACCGCCCGCATTTGAACCTTAGTGGTGTTTTGTTATTGGAGTATTGTGCTTGTCACAGACTGTCCATAACGAACACCATGTTCAAACATAAGGATGTCCATATGTGCACTTAGCACCAGGACACCCTAGGCTACAATTCGATGATCGGCTTTGTAGTTGTGTCATCGGATTTGCAGCCTCATGTTTTGGACACTCGGATGAAGAGAGAGGCGGAAATTTCCAAAGATCACCACCTAGTGGTGAGTTAGCTCCAATGGTCAAGTAGGATACCTGGCAGGCCCAAACGCATTGTGAGGGTCTGCTGAGAACGTCTGGCAGAGTCTCCTGTCAGAGATGTTTCAATTCCCACCTCCGGAAGAACTTTGAACATGTCACGAGGGAGGGGATGGACATTGAGTCCGAGTGGACCATGCTCTGTGCCTCTATTGTTGAGACGGCTGATCGGAGTTGTGGCCGCATGTTGGTTGGTGCCTGTCGTGGCGGTAATCCCAGAACCCGGTGAGGGAGACCGTCAAGCCGGAGAAGGAGTCTTTTCTTGTCCTTTTGGCTCATGGGACCCTGGAGGTAGCGGACAGGTAGCCACAGGCCAAGCGGCTGACCTCGAATCAGGTCGTTCTGGATCGGTCGAGGGAATACTTCGAAGACCTCCTCAATCCCACCTACACGTCTTCCTATGAGGAAGCAGTGCCTGGGGAATTTGTGGTGGGTTGCCGAGGTAGTTAAAAAACTCCTCGGTCACATGGCCCCGGGGGTGGGTGAGATCCGCCCGGATTTCCTTAAGGCTCTGGATGCTGTGGGGTTGTCTTGGTTGACAAAACTCTGCAGCATTGCATAGACATTGGGGGCGGTGCCTCTGGATTGGCAGACTGGGGTGGTGGTTCCTCTCTTTAGGAAGGGGAACAGGACAGGGTGTGTTCTATCTATCGTGGAATCACACTCCTCAACCTTTCTATACAGGTGTACTGGAGAGGAGGGGACGCTGGATAGTCAAACCTCGGATTTAGGGGGATCAGTGTGGTTTTCGTCCTGGTCATGGAACTGTGAACCAGCGCTATACTTTCGGCAGTGTCCTTGAGGGTGCATGGGAGTTTGCCCAACCAGTCTACATGTGCTTTGTAGACTTAGAGAAGGTCTTTGACCGTGTCCATCGGGAAGTCATGTGGGGAGTGCTCAGAGAGTATGGAGTATCGGACTGTCTGATTATGGCGGTCCGATCCCATGGTCCGCAGTAAGTCAATCAATCAATCAATCAATCTTTATTTATATAGCCCTAAATCACACGTGTCTCAAAGGCCGGACCCATTTCAAGTGAGGGTTGGACTTCGCCAGGGCTGACCTTTGTCACCAATTCTGTTCATAACTTTTATGGGCATAATTTCTAGGCGCAGTCAGTTAGGGGGATTCGGCTTGGTGGCTGTAGGATTAGATCTCTGCTTTTTGCAGATGATGTAGTCTTGATGGCTTCATCTGGCCAGGAACTCCAGTTCTCACTGGATCGGTTCGCAGCCGAGTGTGAAGCGACTTGGATGCCTCCGAGTCCAAGTCCATGGTTCTTGCCCAGTAAAGGGTGGAGTTGGGGAGGATATTGTGCCCCAAGTGGAGGAGTTCAAGTATCTGCGGCATCTGCTGTGATGCAGACCCTCCATCGTGGTGAAGGAGCTAAGCCTAAAGGCAAAGCTCTCAATTTGCTGGTCGATCTACGTTCCAATCCTCACCTATGGTCATGAGCTTTTGGTTGTGACCGAAAGGACAAGCGGCTGAAATGAGTTTCCTCCGCCGGGTGGTGGGGCTCTCCCTTAGAGATAGGGTGAGAAGCTCTGTCATTTGGGAGGAGCTCAAAGTAAAGCCGCTGCTCCTCAATATCGAGCCAGATGAGGTGGTTCGGGCATCTGGTCAGGATACCCCCCCTGTACACGTCCGACTGGTAGGAGGCCATGGGGAAACCCAGGACTAATTGGGGAGACTATGTCTCCTGGCTGGCCTGGGCATGCATTGGGACCCTCAGGAGGAGCTGGATGAAGTGGCTGGGGAGAGAGAAGTGTGGGCTTCCTTGCTTCGGCTGCTTCCCTCCGTGACCTGACCCCAAATAAGCAACAGAAGATGGATGGATGGATGGAACAGTCTAACACTGTCATGGAGGGTCAGACAATGCGAAAACACAGGCTATCTCTATGGAAGAGGAGATAGAAGAGCATGGATTCGGGAAATTTTGTTTTTGCTCGTAATGTTAACCATTTCAGTTTTGAAGTAATCATGGACTAGGACTAAAACAACATGCAATTAAGTTATCAAAATAACAGTTTTATATGCTTTTATCCACACTGTCTGTCTGGGAAATCCAGTTCTGTGGATGGTGTCACACCAAGAGGGGGCGGCATATCGAGTTTGCCGATGGAAATGGGGTGTTCCAAGTACAGTACCGATTACTAAAACTGATATTATGGGAAATGACTTCCAGATTCATTTTCAGGAGAAAAAAATACATAAAGAAACCTGTTGGTGAAATTCTGGTTATCTGGACGCTATGGGTCCTTTAAGAAGCACTGTTTTAGACTATTTTTGGTGATATATGCTAGCCCTTTGTGGTGTTCTTATATTTTTATATAGGAGGCGGCTGCCAATTTAAATTTTATGCAATTATATGTTCAACCCAAAATTAATAAATTAAATTTTTAATGGTTTTTTTTTAACGGCACTACAACTGTTTGATATTATGGCCAGTATCGTGACATTAATGTACAGTGCTTCCGGAAAGTATTCACAATGCTTTCAGTTTTCCACAAGTTGTCATTTTACAGCCTTATTCCAAAATGGAATACATAATTTTTTGTTCTCAGAATTCTACACACAATATCCCACAATGACAATGTTACTTATTTTTTTGCATATTTATTTAATTTGAAAATCTAAAAAAAAACATGTACGTAAGTATTCACAGTCTTTGCTCAATACTTTGTTGATGCACCAATCACAGCCTCAAGTCTTTTTGTTTTTGAATATACGATGCCATAAGCTCGGCACACCTATCTTTGGGCAGTTCTGCCCATTCCTCTTGGCAGCACCTCTCAAGCTCCGTCAGGTTGGATGGGAGGCATTGGTTTTCATCCAGGATGTCTCTGTACATTCCTGCATTCGTTTTTTCCTTCTATCCGGACTACTCTCCCAGTTCCTGCCGCTGAAAAACATCCCCACAGCATGATGCTGCCACCACCATGCTTCACTATAGGGATGGTGTTGGCCTGGTGATGAGCGTTGTCTGGTTTCCTCAAAACATGATGCCTGGCATTCATGCCAAATAGTTCAATCTTTCTCTGATTAGACCAGAGAATTTAGTTTTTTCATAGCCTGAGAGTCTTTTAAGTGCATTTTGGCAAACGTTTTACTAAGAAATGGCTTTTGTCTGGCCACTCTACCATAGAGGCCTGATTGGTGGGTTGCTGCAGATATGGTTGTCCTTTTGGAAGGTTCTCCTCTCTCCACAGACCATCTGGTTTTTCGGCACCTCCCTGACTAGACTAAGATGAATGCATCAACATACAGAGACATCCTGGATAACAACCAACACTTCCCATCCAATCTGATGGCGCTTGAGAGGTGCTGCAATGAGGAAAGGGCAAAGAGGAATGGGCAAAGCTGCCTAAAGATAGGTGGGTCAAGCTTGTGGCAAAAGACATGAGGCTGTAATTACTGCTAAAGGTACATCAACAAACTATTGAGCAAAGGCTGTGAATACTTATGTACATGTGATTTTCATTTTTTCAATACATTTGCAAAAAAAAAAAAAAAAAAAAAAATACATTGTCACTATGGGGTATTGTGTGTCGAACTTTGAAGACAAAAATGTATTTATTTCATTTTGGAATAAGGCTGTAACATAACAAAATATGGAAAAAGTGAAGCTCTGTGAATACTTTCCAGATGCACTGTAATTACAATGGAGAGTTACATTAAAATGTAAACAGTATTACTATACAAAGAGACCTGAATGGATGTGTCAACAAAATACATTCCTGTAGACCAGTGTTTTTCAACTTTTTTTGAGCCAAGGCACATTTTTTGTGTTGAAAAATAGCGGAGGCACACCACCAGCAGAAATCACTAAAAAACAAAACTCAGTTAACAGTAAAAAGTTGTCGCAATTGTTGGATATGACTTTAAACCATGACCAAGCATGCATCAATATAGCTCTTGTCTCAAAGTAGGTGTACTATCACCACCTGTCACATCACGCTGACTTATTTTGAGTTTATTGCTGTTTTCTTGTGTGTAGTGTTTTAGTTCTTGTCTTGTGCTCCTATTTTGGTGGCTTTTTCTCTTTTTTTGGTATTTTCCTGTAGCAGTTTCATGTTTTCCTTTGAGCGATATTTCCCGCATCTACTTTGTTTTAGCAATCAAGAATATTTCAGTTGTTTTTATCCTTTTTTGTGGGGACATTGTTGATTGTCATGTCATGTTCGGATGTACATTGTCTTTGCTCCACAGTAAGTCTTTGCTGTCGTCCAGCATTCTGTTTTTGTTTACTTTGTAAGCCAGTTTAGTTTTAGTTTCGTTCTGCATAGCCTTCCCTAGGCTTCAATGCCTTTTGTTTGGGGCACTCACCTTTTGTTTATTTTTGGTTTAAGCATTAGACACATTTTTACCTGCCCGCTGCCTCCCGCTGTTTCCGACATCTACACAGCAATTTGCTATCGGCTGCCACCTACTGATATGGAAGAGTATAACGTGGTAAGTCTGTCAATCTCCAGACAGTACAGAAACTCAACAACAACACATCATTTGCAGACTATAATTACTGATTTGCAAAAAATATGTTTAACCAAAATAGGTGAAACTAGATAATCTCCCACGGCACACTAATGTGCCGCGGCACAGTGGTTGAAAAACACTGCTGTAGACTATTAATGTGACTCATTAAATCTTCTTTTTCTCCACCCTACCTTACACTTCTGCGTAGTTGAAATCCCTCTGCTGGCAGTCCAATTATCCACAAGGAGGAGCTGTCGTGAGAAAATAAAAAAAGGAATGGAATGATCTAGAATGATGTATGATGATGTAGTAAAGACAGTTTCTTTTGATGCGATGCTAAATGTAAAATTCTTGCAAGTGAATTTAAAATTAAGAGGAACAAATCAAATGGATTAGAGGGAACATTTATTTTTATCACAATGAGGTCCAACAATGTCATTTATTTACACACAGTGCCTGTGCTGCAGAAAAAAAAAGATCATGCACATGAGGCATAGTCTCTATAGTCTTAGTGTGTGTGTCCATTCTGAGAGTTCTATGCTGTGTCTCAGTGGGACAAAGCCACGTGCCCTTTCTCACTCTCCCAGGGTGAATGTGTCCCTGCTGTCACATTGTGGATGTGTTTGGCCCTCAGTGCTTTGCTGCTAGCCTTTCCATTCCTATCGCTGCGTCTCTGTAGCTGCCGCTGTTAGCCAGACGTGTTACACACATGCATGCACACACACACACACACACACACACATAATATACAGAGTGGCAGAGAGGAAGGAAAGCAAAGTACGGAGGGGAACAGGGACGTAATTTCAAAAGCGCTGCAGTGAAATCCTCCACAGTTGAGATCACAGACACACTAAAGGAAGAGTGAGATGAAAGTGCCGTTGCTCGCTTTCGGAGCTTTTTTTAAACACACAAAACATCGCCCGTGCATTCATTTTTTGCAAGGTGAAAACCAGCAGTACTGCATCTGCCCGTTTGAAAACCCTTTTCAGCTAATGCGTTTTTCTTCCCCAACCAGTCCCCATTCCTCTTGTGTTGGAAAATGACTTGGATGCTTTTATCCCCCCTAAAGACATTTTAATAATTCCGCACTTGTTATTCTTCCTCACTTTCTCCACCGCCTCGCTTTGTCATTCTCTATACACTCATTCCTACCCTTTCTCTCTTGTGATTCTTTTTCCCCCCTTTTAGCTTCTTCCCTCACGATGCTTTGTCCTAACACTTCTTTAAGAGCAAGTGCATGTGTGCTTATACTGCTGTGGAGTGAGATAAAGTTCATCCAGAGTGACAGCAACTGGAATCTTCCAGGCAGTGACTGGAAATGCAATGACTGGAAAAATACTGTAACACTTCATTAGGTATGCTTGTTTTCTATCCATCTATTTATTTTCTACACCCCTAATTCTGTTCAGGTTTGTACACTGAACAGAATCTCAGTCACTTAACTTAACTCAGTTAACACTTAACACTGTAGGTACGTTACACCTCAAAACATGAGTTGACTTTCAGTCTGACGTAGTGTTGTAACGATACCAATATTTTGGTACCGGTACCGGTGCTAAAATGATTTTGATACTTTTCGGTACTTGCATTATTGGCTTTATTTTAACAGAAAATCTTAGGGTACATTAAACATATGTGTCTTATTGCAGTTAAGTCCTTAAATAAAATAGTGATCATACTAGAGTACTTGTCTTTTAGTAGTAAGTAAACAAAGACTCCTAATTAGTCTGCTGACGTATGCAGTAACATATTGTGTCATTTATCATTCTATTATTTTGTCTACATTATGAGGGACAAACTGTAAAAAACATTATTAATCTACTTGTTCATTTACAGTTAATATTTGCATATTTTCTGTTTTAACATGTTCTATCTACACTTCTGTTAAAATGTAATAATCACTTATTCTTCTGTTGTTTGATACTTTACATTAGTTTTGAATGATACCACACATTTGGGTATCAATCAGATACCAAGTAGTTACAGGATCATACATTGGTCATATTCAAAGTCCTCATGTGTCCAGGGACATATTTACTAAACATAATATACATTTAAAAAAAACGAAAGAAGATGTTGTGCTGCCAAAAAATATTGACGTAATCATGGTAGTATCGACTACATACGTGCCTGTACTTGATATTATTACAGTGGATGTTAGGTGTAGATCCACCAATGGCGTTTGTTTACATTTTGATGCCGGTGAGCAACGGTGTGTAGTGAAGCATGCTTAGCTATTCCTAATCCTGCAGGGATGATACTTGTAAGAAACTTACTTTATTTGTCGCCATGGAGACCAGGATTAAAGATTTAGATGTAGCTAAAACATTGCCGACGGTGGATGGACGTTAGTCGCTAGCTAGCTAGCCATGTCTTAAAGCACCTCTTCCTGAGGACGTTTCAGTGTTATGACTTCACCTTTATCGTTAGTTTTTAAGCCAAAATGCTTCCGTTCTCTCTTTTCTGTCTACAACCTGTGTCTGCTTGTAAGTACTCCATGTGTGTGCTACCGAGCATGCTCCTCTGCTCGTAAAACCAACAATGACGTGACGACGACACGGGCGCATGGGGGGTGCGGGACTGGTATGTTTCAGAGGCGATATAGTACCGAAAATGATTCATTAATATCGCGGTACTACAGTATTTTTTGGACTATAAGTCGCAGTTTTTTTCATAGTTTGGCCGGGGGTGCGACTTATACTCAGGAGCGACTTATGCGTGAAATTATTAACACATTACCGTAAAATGTCAAATAATATTATTTAGCTCATTCACGTAAGAGGCTAGACGTATAAGATTTCATGGGATTTAGCGATTAGGAGTGACAGACTGTTTGGTAAACGTATAGCATGTTCTATATGTTATAGTTATTTGAATGACTCTTACCATAATATGTTACGTTAACATACCAGGCACGTTCTCAGTTGGTTATTTATGCCTCATATAACGTACACTTATTAAGCCTGTTGTTCACTATTCTTTATTTATTTTAAATTGCCTTTCAAATGTCTATTCTTGGTGTTGGCTTTTATCAAATAAATTTCCCCCAAAAATGCGACTTATACTCCAGTGCGACTTTTATATGTTTTTTTCCTTCTTTATTATGCATTTTCGGTAGGTGCGATTTATAATCCGGAGCGATTTATACTCCGAAAAATACGGTATACTTATACCGGTATACTGTACAACACTAGTCTGATGTAAGATGAACTTGATAATATTAGTTGAGGCAACTTTAAAATAAGATGGACTAACATATTTTATTAAGTTCCTACAACTGTTAGTCAAGTTGGTTCAAGATGGTAAATGGTCTGTCTGTTTTTCTATACATATGCATACATACATTACCACATTCAACCATACACACAAAGCACTAACCTCAAACTACCAAGAGCAGGTAACTAGGTTGGAAACAAACCAGTAAGCCACCCAGAGCATAATACTACCACCACCATGCTTGACGGTAGTCATGGTGTTCCTGGGATTAACTTTTCTCCTCCAAACATACTGCTGGCTATTGTGGTCAAACAGCTCAATTTTTGTTTCATCTGACCACAGAACTTTCCTCCAGAAGGTCTTATCTTTGTCCGAATTCTTCAGGACAACCTAAAATCATCAGCCCGGAGGTTGGGTCTTGGGCGCAGTTGGGTGTTCCAACAGGACAATGACCCCAGACACCCGTCAAAAGTGGTATAGGAATGGCTAAATCAGGCCAAAATCCCTTTTAACAATGTACAGTAGGTGAGCGGGAGCCATCCCAGCTGACTTCTGTGCAAAAGGTTAGTCAATGGACTGGTCGTCTATTAATCACGGAGCAATTATTGGTCGGTCATTGAGTGGGAATCGATGCATCTCTGGCTGTAGCTTTGTGAATCACTACACTACCATATACTTCGACAAGATGATGATAGCTACTGTAACACACAGACTTTGTCAGAGAGTACATTTTACTGGGAGTTAGCTGTCTTAGCTGCAATATTTCAAATGGCACACCACGCCACCACAAACAACCATATAGTTGTAAATTAATACATCTCATCTTGCTGGAGTTTTCTTATTAAGGTACATTTCATTTAAATTTTCATCCATTTTCTACAGCTTGTCCCTTTTGGGGTCGCGGGGGGTGCTTGAGCCTATCCCAGCTGCATTCGGGCGGAAGGCGGGGTACACCCTGGACAAGACGCCACCTCATCGCAGGGCCATCATTTCAATTGTAATTTTGTAATTGCAATTGACACCATGTCTAATTTGTATAATTGGCCATGACACTTTTCTTTTTTTTTTTTACATTTACAGTCATGGTCAAATGTTTACATACACTTGACATCACATGGACAAAGATAAGACCTTCTGGAGGAAAGTTATGTGGTCAGATGAAACAAAAAGGGAGCTGTTTGGCCACAATACCCAGCAATATGTTTGGAGGAGAGAAGGTGAGGCCTTTAATCCCAGGAACTCCTGGTGGTAGTATTATGCTCTGGGTCTGTTTTGCTGCCAATGGAACTGGTGCTTTACAGAGAGTAAATGGGACAATGAAAAAGGAGGATAACTGGCAAATTCTTCAGGACAACCTAAAATCATCAGCCCGGAGTTTGGGTCTTGGGTGCAGTTGTGTGTTCCAACAGGACAATGACCCCAGACACACGTCAAAAGTGGTAAAGGAATGGCTAAATCAGGCTAGAATTAAGGTTTTAGAATGGCCTTCCCAAAGTCCTGACTTAAACGTGTGGGAAAACGCTGAAGAAACAAGTCCATGTCAGAAAACCAACACATTTAGCTGAACTGCACCAATTTTGTCAAGAGGAGTGGTCAAAAATTCAACCAGAAGCTTGTGGATGGCTACCAAAAGCGCCTTATTGCAGTGAAACTTGCCAAGGGACATGTAACCAAATATCAACATTGCTGTATGTATACTCTTGACCCAGCAGATTTGGTCACATTTTCATTACACCCATTTTAAATTCATTAGAGAACCAAACTTCATGAATATTTTTTGTGACCAACAAGTATGTGCTCCAATCACTCTATCACAAAAAAATAAGAGTTGTAGAAATTATTGGAAACTCAAGACAGCCATGACATTATGTTCTTTACAAGTGTATGTAAACTTTTGACCACAACTGTATATATATGTATATACACAGTGTAAATATTGTATTATTTGTATGACTAGTTCAGCTTTTTTATATTTGATTATGCTATGTTGCTGTATTTTTTAATCTTGGCTGGGGTTTATTTCATTTCTAAACTCTTAAGCATTGATTTATGTTCCAATTCAACTCTTTTACCCCTTTGCAAACTATTTTTTTTAGCAATGAGAGACAATGAGAAACTATCATCACAGTTTAACATCTCTGTCATGTAAATACTGCCTCTTTCCAAGGTCAGCAAATAATTGATAAGGTCGGACAGGACAGGATAGGATAGACTTTTATTTATCCCAAAATGAGGAAATTATGTAGTTTCATTGCATATTCTAACGTACTGTAACAAAAGTAAAATGTAATGAAAACTAAAAATTAGTCATAAATAATAAATAATACATATTGCACATTGACAATTGCACTGTGTATAGATACATAATAAAACACATGCACACTTTTAACATCCATATTGCACACTAGGAAAAAAAGCAAAATGTAATGAAAACTAAAAATTTGTCATAAATAATAAATAATACATATTGGACATTGACAATTGCACTGTATATAGATAAATAATAAAACACAAACACACTTTTAACATCCATATTGCACACTAGGTAAAAAAGCAGATCACAGTACAGGTATTTACATAAGTGCATTATAAAGTCTTATGGCTGTGGGTAGAAAAGACCTTCGGTAGCGCTCCTTCCCATACTTAATTGCCTTACTTTGGACAAATAATGGTTAAATAAATATATATATGCATGTCAACTACAAGTGTTCTCCTGTTCCTTCATCAATTTACACAATAATTCAGTTATGCTTTGACTAGACAGTTGAGGTGTGCGTTTGAGCGTCGCTCAGAGACAAATTGTAATGGCAAAAACTACGCAGATTGGCCAAAATGTGCGGGGAAGTTGTGGCCTTTGGACAAAGTTGTCTGGGCGCACATAATTTGCGGGCATTAGTTGAATATGCGTGATTTAGTGTCATCCCGAGTTCCTGTTGTCTGTTGCATTATTGTAATGTTTGTGCCTCGCCTGTGCACCCTGCAGAGCGTAAGAAGTGCTACACGAATGAGCACTTCTGCAGTAGGACTGAATGGTTGACATATGGATAATGTTTGGCAGGCAAAGTAAAAGTCTTTGGCTGGCCAAAGACTGCCTATAGAGGGGCCCTGATGTAGTATGTGTGTGTCAATGATAGTTAATAACAGAAGAGCAGAAAATAAATCAGATGATGAGAAATTCACCAAATGGGTTAAAAAAAACTCCAGCTTGCGTGGATGTCTAAACCCTTTAGTTATGGCAAGTGATGCAGCTGTTCGCTCTCGGATGTCAAATGAGCGATGATCCTTCCCTTCCAGCGTTTCCAGTATACCAACATCTTCCTCCACTGTGCCTGCTTACCCTGAGACCCATTCTCTATGAAGTCAATGCTACCGCCGTTTCCAGCGCTTTGGCTTCAAACAGCGACGTGCCTTTTGGGGCTACACGCATATCTGCTCTCTTCCTTCCCTCCTCTCTTCCTCTGGTTTATGATCCCCTTTTCAAGTCTTCCCAGGCGTCTGCCGTCTTTGTCTTTTTACTCTGGCGCTTTTTTGTTTTTTTTCTAGCAAATGGAGACAGGTGGGAACAAACAGCCTGGCAGTTTTTCCCTTTCTTTTAATCTACTTTCTTCTTTTCTTCCTGTGAATTTTGTTCCCTCAATCTGCGGAATGTGTGCCTGAAAACCAAGCAGGGAGAATCTATCATTTGGAAGGAACAAAAGACGTTGGCTTAGGTGCTATGAATGCTATACTATACACTTCAAAGCCATTTTTTACAAGGTTGTGTTTACATTTGTAATCTGGTGCCCTGGTCCAGACCAAAATTTGGTCACTTTTTTGTCAGTGGACCAAATAATGGTGTCAGTTAATCCTATGCATAAAGCTGTGTCTCGATTGTACGTCATATGTGACGTGTATATTCTCCGACAACCTCACAAACTGAAAACAACATCTTCCAGGTCACAAATCTTCACACTTGTAATGAATAATAACAACAACATATTAGATTTATATAGCATTTTTAAGACAACCGAAGCTCTTCATTCTTTCACTCCACATTCACACAGTTGTTAGGTTCAGGTCGCATTGCTACGATAGTGGTGTTCTTACCATGCCGAGAAGGATAGGAAGCATCAAGAGCAGCGTGCAGGTAAGATTCCTTTACTCCATATAAAAGGCGACAAAACCTGTCGCTCGGGGGCACAGAGGGAGCCATAAAGCTTTCTTCTCTAACTTTTTCAAGTCAGAGTTCAAAGAGTCCCGGAAATAGCTTTCCCAGGCTAATAGTGTAATCACTTGTTTAGCCCAATATATTGCTAATATGCTGTTTTTTGTAGTTAGGGTTATAGCTTTTCTTTTGACAAAACTGAATTATAAACTGACTTTACACAGCAATAAACACTAACAAGTAATTATAACTAAAAAGGCACTCCGAGTCCTATCTCCCAAATGTAAACAAAAAGTCTTGAATCCAGACGACTATCGGGGTCATCCCACAAAATTGAATGTTCCTTTTCCCATTTCTGACAATTCCTGAAAGTTGAATCAAAATCGGCCGATGATTATTTGAGCTATATGAAGCTATGATAGTAATGTTTGTAGGTTCAATGTATATAATTGAATAGCTTAGTTTCTCAGACAGCAATGTGTTTATATAAGTTTAGATTGGGGTAAGCCGTACCTTAATGGGGAAATATGTTAATGTCTCTTGTTTTCATTTTAGTATTTAAGCTAGTGAGCCATCCCCAGTCCATCCCAGAGTCTATCGAAGTGCGGCTAACAATCACTGTTTTTTTCGATCATTTTAATTTAAAGCGGTAATACTAACCGAGTCGAGAGTTTAACTGTGGTAATACGTTTATTGTTACATCCCTACTAACTACCTGGTATGGTATGATATGGTATGGTATGGTGTGCTCTTTATTGTCATTGCACAAGTACAACAACATTTCATTTCCACCACAAACCCGTTCACGATTAGACACACATTGTAAAAGTAGACAGAACAAGGACGGTGATGAGTCACCATTTAACGCCACCATGTATAAGGTGGGAAAAAGGTAGACGTTAGGGAAGGATGAGTAAAAATAAGTCCATCTCAGACTGGGCTTCTGTGGAGGGAGGAGGCACAGAGTAGGGCCGCGAAAAAAACTTGATAACCGATAAGCACACAAACATTTTACACAGAAACCACAAGACTTGCAACAGGAGGGCCGGGAGCAAGCATCCGGCCTAAAACTACCAGCCACTAGGGGCACTGCTCTGTTTTTCATCATACCACGTGAGGTGAAGCGGTGGCAAAGCCATCGGGGTGGGGTTGGGAGTATGTATGCATAAGTAGCCATGGTTCATGGTGTGTGTGTTTTTGTTAAGTCTGCCCTTGGAGTTGTTCTGCAAACGATGGCAAAGGAACATAGTTTATCTTTCCAGGTGTTGTTGACATGAAGGAGTTTCCCTCGAAGGAAATCTTGAAGCAACGACCTTGCCACGTCGCAGCCACGGAGAACAATCACGATTAGAATTGCTGTGTTTCAGAGCGAGAACAAATTTTAAACTTTCTATTTCTGTTCCTCAAATTTATCCTGCAGGGCAGACGGTCTGATGTTATCCAAAATCACAGAAGTGAGTGTCCACAGTGCTGCCCGCATCCTCCAATCATTTGCGGCAGCTTTGGGATACTATGAATGGCTGCTAATTTGTCGATACATCAGGGAAAACGCTAACTCCAATCAGCAGATGTCCTGTTATCATGATTCCGTCCTCGACTGTTGTGTTGCCAGGTACGCAGTACTCCGCTTCTCCCAAGAGTACGTCGTGTGTCCAGCAACAACCGTTCTGACAGAACAGACAGGTTGCCCCCGAGATCAAATTTCAATGATTAACATTAGTATTATATTATTATGAATACACAAATAAAGCATTACTTTTGTGTGAAATATAACAGAGAATTTAAAAAGTTAGTATCTTCACGTTGTTATGGCGATGAAGCCTCCTTATTATACTGTAAAGCTGACTGCAGCTGCACAACTCTTATGCTTGGTTTAAAAAAAACTCAAGAACAATAAACAAAAAGGATATGCAGTACAGTTGAAAGTAGCACATTTACACACAACAATCATACAAGTTGACTCAAACAAAAAATTGTAAAGCTAAATTTTAGCTCCCAGTTGGTGTATATCTTTTCCAACATTGGACCAAAAACTAAATAACGCAAGCAGGAAGAGGATGAAGGCACTCAATTTATTTGCGTATTGTAGTTCCATAGCAACCACCAAAGCACAACAGAGCTAGAAAGTGTGTGTTCGTGTAGTGGAAAGAATGACATGTAGCAGCACACACACTTTTCTCCCCCAAAAATGTGTCCCAAGCATGCCAGCAAGGCGGTGACAGCTTGCACGGAAATCCCGGAGTTCATGATCGTGCTGGCGTTTGATCTGGGTGCATTATGTAGCGTTGTGTTAGGCGTGCGAGCGCAACAAAACTGCCAAAATGTCACTGCAGTGACACAACCATCATCAAAACCTGCACCGTCTATCCTAAAGACCATCTAGTGATATTCATAAAGAGCATAGCAGATAACAGCCTTTTCATGTTGGCTCCTCTGTAATACACACATCTACCCTTTCGTTTCTTCCTGTGTGCAGGCAAGTGATGAGACAACTACTACACATACAAAAGCATGTCACACAAACCGTATAACTATCATCAGAATACACAAAAAGTACACACAGGCAGACACACACACACAGAAAAATGGGTGTTCCCTCCATTCGGGTAGCTAGACTTGGTCCAGGTATTTAAGCCGTTGTACCTCAGCCAGCAACAGCCTCAGTCTAATTACCTTTGAGACACAAACATCACGCTAGTGGCAAAGCAGGTGTGTGTGTGTGTGTGTGTGTGTGTGTGTGTGTGTGTGTGTCCGTGTGTGCGCGCGTGTCAGAAAGAGACTGAGAGGGATGAAAAAAATTATTATGTATTTGTCTGTATTGCTGCAAACTTTAAAATGAGAAATGTTAATGACATCATTGACACATACCACTGAAGACTTTGCAGCTAAAGTTGAAAAAAATAGCGACCATTTTGGTTTTGCAACGTTATAAAAGTGACATCATACAGCTTGGCCAGCGTCTGTCACACGTCATCATTGAAACTGAAGTCATACACAAATTTAAATATCATTTATTGTCAATTTAGGCCAGGGTATTCAAAGAGGTCTAAAAACAAGACAATGAAAATGCGTATAGCAGGAAGGGGTCTTCACTGTCAGGCCAATGACCCCCAAACTTATATATCTTGTATAAAATTGTGTTTTAAATTAGATTGGTCCAAAAGGTAGCTAGTTCAACTTTGGTTTCTGAAATCGAGGTTCTGCTTATCCCTCTTCTGCTTGTGTTTGTTTCCTCGTGTTACAAAACAATACATTTTTGCGATCCAAACACTTAAACATAAACTAGCGGCGAGCTGAGAACGAGCTTCTGGCAAATAGTTGGGAATCTGACCGAGCCTTACAGCGGCACCACTAGGGATTGGTACCAAATTGGGTAATTTTACAAAGTCTGACCAAAGTCCACCGGTACCAATTCACGTAAAATCGAACGGTGCCGGATTTCGATACCTTTGCTGTTTGCAATGTTACGTCCACACTGGCTCAAGCGCTTGGCTGGCAAACAAGCAATAAATAACTTAGAGCAGACTCAGGGGGACTGCCTTTAGGTAATGTTACAATTTTACAAGCCAACAAAGCAAGAGGAAGATTCTCAAAAGTACAGTAAAGCTCGACTCTACAAAAATGTGCTAGCTCAATGCTAATTTACATTAGACTTGCCGTATACATGCTATCGCTTAGCATTATAAATTGTACATGGCAATTTTAACACTTTCAAGTTCAGTAATGATAAAGATGTCATGCTTGTCCCTGACAGTTTGGTCAAGTTTTAGTTTTTCCTCTGTTTGTTTTATTTCCTGTCAGCACTCTTATTTTGGTTCAGTTTCCTGTTTGTCTCTCTGAGTGCTGTCCCCTCAGCTGTGGCTGATTGGCACCTGGCCACACCTGGTGTCAATCAATCAGCTGCTATTTAGACCTGCTTTGACCTCCAGTCAGGGCTGGATTATTGTAGTGTCTACTTGTCAATGTCGCTAATGATTGTCGAGGTCAGTGTCATTTATACTTGTCGATGTCATTTATACTTGTTGTAGCTCTGTCTACTTCTGTTCACTCTGCTCATGTCATAGTTCATCCTGCTCGTTTCTTGCCACGTGAGCTTTGTTTATTCGTGTCACAGTAAGTGTTTTTGTTTCTTGTTCATAGTTTAGCCTTTGTGCTAGTTTCTGTTCATAGCCGAGTTTGTTCTCCGCCTTGTGCGTGCCTTTTGTTTGTACACTTTTGTTTGTTTCTTGTTATAGAGTTAAATTAAATCATGTTTTCCTGGACAAAGCCTGCCATCTCTGCATCTTGGGGTTCGTCACCAACACAACCTGACAAAAGATGCACATTACAATCAAACAGCTGATGAGTAATAAGTACAATACTTGCAGTACAAACACTTTGTAGGACTCAACAAAATAAAATACTGGCATATTCAACTTAATGGCAAACACTACTTCGTGGCAAAGGCAATACACTGTAGTCCATACACTATTGCCATTGAATACCAATATCAATACCCATGTACTGGGAATTGTTACTGTATCAATTCAAATGTGAAAGGTATCAATCCCTAAGCACAACATCGATAGGGGTGGTGCAGTGTGTCCCTAAAAGTCTGCATTGTTAACTGAAATAAATGTTTTTTATCCATGTATCTGTTTAATTCAGTCTGTTGGAAAAATGTTAATGTGAATTTAAAGACATTTATATTTGTGCATTACCTCCTATAGGGTCATGGACCTCCTGTTGAAGACTTCTGGTCTACACTGTATGAAAGGAAACCTTACAGGTTAATAATTACAGTAAAGTCCCAAACACTTTATTAAAAATGTTCACAATAAAGTAGCAACATATTGTTATAATTCACTTTTTGTAAAACAGAATATCCCCTTCCCCTGGCTCTACCCTTAAAAAAGAGAGATTTTGATATAACGTATTACCATGTTTTCAGTTTCATTTTCATTTCACAGTGCATTACACTAAAGTATTTATATATGCATTGCCACATGTGCCCATGTACTGTATGTCTTGTGTGCTACTCTCAGTACTTTCATTACGGCCCCCCTGCAATCAATAGCTTGTTACTGCAGGTTTTCACCGAGTGTACTTATACACAAAGAGATGAGCATTAGCACGCACGCATATGTATTCACGTCTGATGGTTAGTGACTGCAATTGTGTGGATGGAGAATTGTATCAGGGTGTTTTTAAACACAGCATCAAGGACAACCTACTCCAATGCCACACTCCCAAACGCTCAGCCAACACACAAACAAGAGCCCAGCATTCATTTTGTTTGAGCTTTTGTTTTTTTTGTCATGTCTCCTGTCCCTTGGCTGAGGTTCTGAAAGTGATTACCAATGTGGTCCACTTCATTAGCATGAGAACAAAAACAGTGAGGCAACACATTATCACTTCACAGAGAGACACCGAGATCCGTCTGCCTGTTTGTTTACGCCGTCGTATTTGGACATTTTCTACTGCCGCCGCCGCCGCCTCACGGGAATGGCATTGTTTTGTGCAGAAGGAAGTGAAGTCTGAGTGTGTGGGAGCAGCAAGCTATTGGTGGATTGAACGTAACATAAACAGATACAGACGTCGACAGAGATAGATAGGGATGATACTCGAAACAAGTTTTCCCGGTTGTTCGATAAGAAAAGAACCGAGTCCTCAGACTCGAATCCCTTTTTGAGAACCGATACGCGTTATCGAGACCACTATAGTAAAGAAAAAGAGTTGGTTCTTTATTCAAATCCCTGGGAACGAATCCCGTCCCGACCAGAAATGCCCTTTGAGACATCACAATAAATTACGTCACATAGCTCAGTCATTAGGCGCAGATAGGGAAAGCAGGAAAAACAATGGACCGGAAAAAGCGCTCCAAGGCGTTATAAAGTTCAAAACAAAAGGTATAATCCAATGAATAACTTTACTGAGAGATTTGAGCAGGGTACAAACACATGACGAACACTTTTACGACCAACCGGAAACATAGCAACCAGGCTAGCAACGCACCTCCTTTACGGCAGCTGTCGCAACGTTCTTAAAGCAACCGCAGCACATACATATATACACAACATATCTCCCTTTTTTAACTTTTGTTTTTCTTTCCTTGTAAACAAAACAAAATCACACTGTATATGTGTTGTCTGTCTAATTATAAATAATGTAGACGAGGCATGTTGGCTGAGTTCTTGACGTTTACTTTCACAGCGTGCTCATAACCTCATTCTTAGCTGCTGGGTGGCGACATGCAACAACACTTTTCGGGGCTACCGCGCATGCTCGTCACTCCCGTTGCATGCTGGGTAGTGTAGTTGTTATATTCCCTAGCCTCGCTCATAACATCATATCTTTCCCCCTATAAAGAAATAATGTTAACTCAATAAAGTGTATTTCTTTTTTTAGCTTTAACTTTTCATTATTTAGCATTGTAACCACATTTGCAAACAACTTTTCTCTTCATAGAATTTTCTTTCAATAAAGAAATAAAGTGCAAAAATGTCAAAGCATCATAACAAACAGTTATGTCAAATAGCAGCAGAAGTGCACTTTTTGGAGAGCTGTATTATTTTCAGTTTTGTGCCCAAGGGACTGATTTTATTTAACACTATATTATTATTTATACACCTATAGTGATCACAGAGACATGTTGTTTGTGTGTTACTGTATATATTTGTTTTTCTGAAAAATCCCACTTAATATACTTTGGGTAACAACAGTCAATATTTATTTATTTTATTTTATTTTTTTAGGGGGGTAACAGTCAATATTTATTTATTTATTAGATTTTATTTTTTTCTTATATAATAAAGGTGAGCTTTTGTTAAACCAAATATTGTGTGTTTTTTTCCATATACAACAACCTATCTGGACTCGATAAGAGAATCGATAAGAAATCGGTTCGATAAGAGGATTCGATAATAGGCTCGAACTCGATAATTTCTTATCAAACATCATCCCTAGAGATAGGGGTGTATTACGCTGATATCTCCTATGCAAAACTGGTGCCTGCATGTGTCTTGTGCTGTTTATACTGCTCACTATGTTGACAGTGCAAATATTCTTGATCGTATTGTCAATTTAACTACTTCTAGCCTAACTGGATCAAGTTAGATATGTCTTCCGTATTTAACTTTTACACCTACCTAATTACCGGTAGACACAATTTAGTGACAGTCAATGAAAGAGCCGCCTTTACAAAAAACATTTTCAATCATGCCTGCAAAAAATATTTTAGCAATCAAGTTATCAATGTAAGCATTCTATAGTGAGAGATGTTTATAATGTTTTATTACAACTTATCATAATTTGCGGCAATTATGAGCAGCACCCACCTAATTTTTTAACACATTTTATATTTATACTATGGTTGTACGGTATACTGGTACTGATAAAGTACCGCGGTACTAATGAAATACAAACTATACTACAGTATACTGCTTCCGAAAAATACTGGTACTTTTTTGCCCTGGACATGATGGCGCGTCGTCGTCACGTTGTGACACTGTTGGTAAAAGGAGCAGATGCACATATTAGGCAGCAGACAGTGTGGAGATAGAAAACGAAGGATTTTGACTTAAAAAACTAATAATGAAGTTGATGCTATAAACACGGAAGCGCGGCTCTGCAAGAGGAGCTTAGCTTTTGCTCTTGTTAGCCGTTAGCTAGCTAACGGCTAACGTCCAGCTGCAGTCGGTAGTGTTTTAGCTACTTCTAATTCACTTTATAAGACTGGAGACTAACACCAATTTACAAATTATGGACCTGTTTTTTTACTTCCACAATTTTCTAAAATCATTGAAAAACTGTTCAATAACAGATTGGAGAGTTTCATAAACAAATATAGAATAGACAATAACAATAACAATATGGATACGGAGCTAATATTTCAACATCCATGGCTTTAATCGAAATAAGGGAGGGAATTACCAATGCAATAATAATAATAATAATAATAATAATAATAATAATAACTGGGATTTATATAGCGCTTTTCTAAGTACCCAAAGTCGCTTTACATGTAGAACCCATCAATCATTCACACCTGGTGGTGGTAAGCTACTTTCATAGCCACAGCTGCCCTGGGGTAGACTGACGGAAGCGTGGCTGCAATTTGCGCCAACGGCCCCTGCGACCACCACCTATCATTCATCATTCAATTCACCGGTGTGAGTGGCACCGTGGGCAAAGGGTGAAGTGTCCCGCCCAAGGACACAATGGCAATAGATGGTCAACAGTGTGCAGCGGCAGTGTTTATGGATTTAACTAAAGCAATTTGGTTGGACAATTTGACACAATTAATCACAATATTTTAATTAAAAAATGAGAACGTAATGGCATCAGAGTTGATCTTAAACTGGATTAGAAGCTACTCAACCAACAGGAAACAATGTGTGAAGCTAGGCGAACAAACACTAAATATATCCTGTGGTGTATCAATACTGGGACCAAAATTGCTCAATCTTTATACACATGACATTGGTAAAGTTACAAAAGGCTTAAAGTTAGTAATATTCGTGGATGATACAACAGCGTTTTGATCAGGAGAGAACACACAGAAGCCAATACAAATAAAAACAGAAGAAATTAATACATTTAAAAGATGGTTTGACATAGACAGACTATCCTTAAACAATACAATAAAAAATAGATTTTGAATGAGTCAAATAAATCAATTTTTAGGCGTAATAATAAATGATAAAATAAACTGCAAACCTCATGTAAAAAAATATACAATATAAGGTGGAAAGAAGCACGCCAATAATGAATAATGCTAAATATGTAATGGACCAAAAATCACTTCATATTCTCTACTGCTCGCTAGTGTTACCATATCTGAGTTATTGTGCAGAAATATGGAGAAATAACTACAAAAATACACTTAGATTCATTAACAGTGTTACAAAAAAGATCAGTTAGAATAATACATAATGTTGGACATAGAGAACATACAAACCAATTCATTGAATCGAAAATATTGAAACTCCACGACAGAATTTGCAAACAGCTGAAATTATGTACAATGAAAATTATAACCTGCTACCCAAGAATGTACAACAATTCTTCTCAACACAAGAGAAGAAATGTAACCTTAGAGGAAAAAAGTAATTTAAAACATTTGTATGCACGTACAACACTTAAGACCTTCAGTATATCAGTATGTGGAATTCAATTATGGAATGGATTAAGCAAATAAATCAAACAATGTACTAATATGATCCAATTCAAGAAACTGTTCAAACTCAAAGTGTTTACAAAGTATAAAGAAGAAGAACCATGATACACATTCTGAATGTATTGATAATCTTTTTTATCCCACCATATGAAATACAACTTACTTCACTATTTATTAGCTATTTGTCTTTTATTATTACTTATGGGGTATATTGAGAATGAATTGAGAACAGGAAGTGAACAAAAGTGTTAGCAACTGCTATGTAAAGGGAAATGGGTAGAATTAAATAAGATCTGCTTCTTCCTACTCCTTTTCAAACATGTTGGAAAGAGAAACTGGAAATTGTGATGCATCATGTTGTATGCATGCATGTTCAAAATAAACTCAAACTCAAACTCAACTCAACTAATCCTCGCCGCCATGGTGACAAAGTACGTTTCTTACAAGCATCATCCCTGCAGGACGAGGGACAGCTAAACATGCTTCACTACACACCATAAGGATACAATCGACTGTAACGATACCAAGTACAATAACTGTATATAGTTGATACTACACTGATTACATCAATATTTATTAATATTGATGTTTGAATTGAAATATATTATGCTTGCAGATGATACAAATGTACATTGTTCAGGAGAGGACTTGAAGGAAGTGTTGAGGGTAATAGAGGTTGAGTTGATTCAGCTAAAAAATGGTTTGATATCAATAAGTTATCAATAAATGATAAGAAAACAAAATGTATGGTGTTTAGTGGTGCAAGGACAAATTGTGAAGCAAAATTAAAATTAAATCAAGCGGAAATTGATAGAGTATATGAAATTAAATTCTTGGGAATAATAATTGATCATAAATTATGTTGGAAACCGCATATTGAATATATAAAGGGAAAAATATCAAAATCCATTGCCATTCTTTATAAAGTAAAACACATGCTGAATAAGAAATGTCTGCAAATGTTATATTATTCTTTTATTTTTCCATATTTAACATATTGTGTTGAAGTTTGGGGAAATGTTTATAGAACAAACATAGACCCAATAATTACACTCCAAAAAAGGGTCATTAGAATAATACACAAAGCGTGCTACTATGAACATACCAATCCATTATTTATAAGTTCTAATGTGTTAAAATTTTCAGATATTGTGTTTTTAAAAACAATGGAAATTATGTTTCGAGTAAAGAACAACAGCCTTCCAGCTTGTATTCTTAGTTTATTTCAATTAAGAGGAGACAACTATAATTTACAGGGGATAGTGATTTTTGAAATCGGTAAAGCCAGAACGAATAAAAAATACAAATGTATTTCAGTTTTAGGAGTTAAATGGTGGAACAAGCTCAGTGATGAGCTGAAGACATGTACTTCTTTCTTAAGGTTTAAGAAAACATTGAAAAGTGAAATAATTGAAAATTATAAAACATAGTAAGAATTACTTTCATCCCATTGATTTTGATTTTTTTTTTAATGTTGATGTTCCAGGTAATCTTATTTTTAGTGAAGGTTTAGGATAGGCAAATATAAGCTTTGGCTTCAGCCTATTCCTTTTTCGGTCATGCTTTTTCTTATCTTTTCCTTTTGTGTGTAAATGTGTATGATTGTTATATATGTATAGTCTGTACTCTTCAACTGGTCACACAATGGTTGATGGTTGATTATATGACCAAAATAAACTTATTTCATTCATTTCATTCAATATCACAAAATGTTTTGTCTTTTTTATTATTTGCATGAAATACGTCCCTGGACACAGGAGACCTTAAACTATGATATACAGTACATACTATATTATGATATACTGTACATACATATAGTATGACCCTGTAACAACTTGGCATTCGATTGATACCAGAATTTGTAGTATCAGCGAAAACCTATGTAAAGTATTAAACAACAGAAGAATAAGTGATTATTAAATTTTAAAAAGAAATATAGTTAGAAATGTTAAAACAGAAAGTAAGCAAAAATTAACAGTAAATTAATAGTTAGATTAATAATCAATTTTCTACAGCGTGTCCCTCATAATTTTGATAAAATAGAATGACATGATATGTTACTGCATACATCAGCAGACAAATTAGGAGCCTTTGTTTGCTTACTTACTACTAAAAGAGAAGGTGTCTTGTATGTTCACTATCTTATTTAATGCCAAGTTTCTTCTTTGATTGCAAAAGTAAATGTAGGTTTAATGTAGCATAAGATTTGCTGTTAAAAAAATGCAATAATGCAATTTTTTTATGGCACCTTTATTTTGAAAAATATCGAAAAACATTTTGGTACCACTACCGGTACCAAAATATTGATATCGGGACAACCCTAGTACATACATGTACCGTACAGCAGCCGCATAAGTGTATAAGCACATTGACACGCACATTGAAACATGAAATATTTACACAGGCGCTTGTTCATTCACAAATGTAACGAAAGACAGTGTCTGCAACACGGCATGCAGTAGCCTACCAGGATTAGAAGGACGAAGACTGCGCTCCAAAAAACAGGCGGCTGTTTAATTTTTTAATGGCTGAGTCGATCTGGCTTTGGTGCTGTGTCTTGTGCATTTCGTTGTGTCTTCTCCATGATGAGGGTGAGTTCATAAAGGGCTAAGTGGCTGACTGAATGATTGTGTGAGTGTATTTAATTTAATGTGAACAATTTTAATGGTCCACTCTGAACCCGTACGGCAATTTCATTGGTCTGATGTGACGAGGCTGAATTTATTGGCTGCATGTGAGGCTCTTGAACCCCTGAAAATTTGCATTGTATAAAGCGCAGGGTTCAAAGCGTGGGTGAAAAATAGTCTTGCATTGTAGTATGGAAATTACGGTATGAAAATCTGAATCATCTTGTTATGGCCACTTCCCAAATATACATTTTAATTTGAGCATCAATACATGACCAAAAATATTATTTTCATATTTGAGAAGGTGTGTACTGTGTCTGTTTGAGCAGTGTCCTGTCCTGCAGATATTGGTGGAGAAAAGCATATCTTTAATCCTTTTTCCAATCAAAAGTGTGATTATTTCCCACAGCTTTGTTAATCTTCCTCCCATATTTCACGCAAATAAATTCAAATCACGTCACATTCCAGGGGAATTTATGTCTGGCCTTTTCATTGACTGTTTCACGCTAATGATGTGTGTCATGTACGGTGATTTACAATTACACCACCAACATATCAGGTGAACCTGAATGCATTAGCATGAACATTTTCATGTGATACGCAGGGATGATCATTTTCTTAGAAAATATGTGTGAAGTAAATGGAATGAGGGTTAATACATTACACCACATCACAGCAACGGCAAGATCTTTTTTTAGCGCATCTCCTTAGGGCGATTAAAAACAGGATGAGATTATAGCAAATCATTTAATGTGATGCCATAATTGACCCGTCATTGCTTTTCTTGCTTTTGATCTTGCAAAAATAAAAACTCCCCGTTCCAAACGAGCCACAGTGTGAATAATTAAACAAAGTAGCATGGATAGCAATGGATTTCAAACAGAGCTGCAGCTATCGATTTTGTTAATAATCAAGTAATCAATTGATTAGTTTGTTTGATTGATCGAGTAATTGGATAAAACACACATAATAGCCTCAATGGGTATTTTAGGGAAAATTGCTGAAATAAACAAAACATTTTCTCCTTGCCATAAACTCCATTTTTTTATGATGGCATTATGATAAATAAAACAGTTAAAAACTCTCTGCTGTTCGTCACCACACAGATCAGGGCACCCACACACCACCACTCTCATGTGCGCTCTATTGCAGCGGCTATGCGAAAAACATGCTAGTGTGCTTACAGAAAAGTTCTGGGCAGTCAATGTAGTTTGGAGTTGATCAATGTGTTAGTTACAATCAATAAACAATTAATTGAAGCAACATAATATACAGGCATGTGAGCACCCTTTGAGGGAAAAAAAGAGGAACAAAGTGATGCCATGCAATCCTTGAAAGAAAATTTCTAAAATCAAGACTACATTTCCTGCAATTGAGTGTGTTTACGCATATATTTTACATTCCTGAATATAAACTGAAGATGTTTCATATTTAATTAATCCATCCATCCATCCATCCATCTTCTTCCGCTTATCCGAGGTCGGGTCGCGGGGGCAGCAGCCTAAGCAGGGAAGCCCAGACTTTCCTCTCCCCAGCCACTTCGTCCAGCTCCTCCCGGGGGATCCCGATGCGTTCCCAGGCCAGCCGCGAGACATAGTCTTCCCAACGTGTCCTGGGTCTTCCCCATGGCCTCCTACTGGTTGAACGTGCCCGAAACACCTCCCTAGGGAGGCGTTCAGGTGGCATCCTGACCAGATGCCCGAACCACCTCATCTGGCTCCTCTCGATGTGGAGGAGCAGCGGCTTTACTTTGAGCTCCTCCCGGATGGCAGAGCTTCTCACCCTATCTCTAAGGGAGAGCCCCGCCAGCTGGCGGAGGAAACTCATTTCGGCCGCTTGTACCCGTGATCTTGTCCTTTCGGTTATAACCCAAAGCTCATGACCAAAGGTGGGGATGGGAACGTAGATCGACCAGTAAATTGAGAGCTTTGCCTTCCGGCTCAGCTCCTTCTTCACCACAACAGATCGATACAGCGTCCGCATTACTGAAGACGCCGCACCGATCCGCCTGTCGATCTCACGATCCACTCTTCCCTCACTCGTGAACAAGACTCTGAGGTACTTGAACTCCTCCACTTTGGGCAGGGTCTCCTCCCCAACCCGGAGATGGCACTCCACCCTTTTCCGGGCGAGAACCATGGACTCAGACTTGGAGGTGCTGATTCTCATCCCAGTCGCTTCACACTCAGCTGCGAACCGATCCAGTGAGAGCTGAAGATCCTGGCCAGATGAAGCCATCAGGACCACATCATCTGCAAAAAGCAGAGACCTAATCCTGCAGCCACCAAACCGGATCCCCTCAACGCCCTGACTGCACCTAGAAATTCTGTCCATAAAAGTTATGAACAGAATCGGTGACAAAGGGCAGCCTTGGCGGAGTCCAACCCTCACTGGAAACGTGTCCGACTTACTGCCGGCAATGCGGATCAAGCTCTGACACTGATTGTACAGTGTATTTAATTAATCAACTTAGTTTAATGATCCTTGTAGCCCTAGTTTCTATGTACCTGCAGGTGTAATATTGGCTGCATACAAAGAAAATACTGTACTGAAGAAGCTACATATGGACAACGCATGGCAGAGTATAAATCCATCCCTTGAAGCCAAGCAGATTTTGTACCATAAATAAGGATGTGACCTCGTAAATAAAGTTGACTGATAAAATTCCCCCAAATTGTCTGTTCACTCATTTTGTCACATGTCCAAATATTTCCATACCATCAAACATTCAATAAAGATCTCAAAGGTAAAAGTTTGACCTTGTTACCGACCGTGTATAATAGTACAGTACGTAGCCTTCGGTTGGGTAAAGAAGCAATTGCTCTGCGGTACATATTAATTAGCGAGGAAGTGTTTCTTGCGTCATGCGGTAAAAGCGACACAGTAATCGGGGCATGCATGGCACCTCCACTACCCCAGGGAGAGTACATTAAAGCAGTAAAAAGTTGAGGTGTGGAAGCATGCAGAGCACTTCTACAAACATGCAGCCAAGCCTTTGACTTGCGAGGTGGTAATGTTAAAAAGACAGAGCACGCAGACCCTCTTCCGTTCTTTTGGTGACAGTATGACTTCCAAGGGAACTTTGTAAACCAGGGGTATCTGATGTGCTTCATTGGTGACACAGGGCTCGTTTTAATTGGTCTGCGGCACAAATACTGTTGCACAATCTTGCCTCGTTTCACTTTCTTAAAAATAAATCTTGTAACATGTGTTATGTGGTAAACCATATTTATTGATTTAGCTACTTTTTATTCAAGAATTTAATGTGTATGTTGTAGGTTTTTTTAAACATTCCATTTCAAGAACCATTCAAGCTGTTTTGTATTTTGTACCCTTTCTCTCCTAATTGTTACCTTAATAAAAGGTACATCCCAAACCACCATTACACCTCTACTTGTTACAGAGTATTATTTTCTTTAGAAAATGTGTTCTAAAAATATAAATTCTGGAGGTGGGTTTAGATCCCTAAGAGGACTGTATTCCACCTTAATGCTCCACGGTAACAGGTGCAGTGGTACTTCAACTTACAAGTACCCAAACTTATGAGTATCTTAAGATATAAACTGTCTCTCTGCTTTTGGTTATGCTTTAAGTTGTGAGCATAATTTGAGTTGCACGCAGCCCCAAATGGACATTTATCCACAAAAATATGGAGACGCCGCAGATGATGTGTTTGACAAGTTTTAGTACATTTAGGTTGATTGGTAACATTAAATTGGCCCTAGTGTGTGAATGTGAGTGTGAATGTTGTCTGTCTATCTGTGTTGGCCCCGCGATGAGGTGGCGACTTGTCCAGGGTGTATCCCGCCTTCCGCTCGATTGTAGCTGAGATAGGCTCCAGTGCCCCCCGCGACCCCGAAGGGAATAAGCGGTAGAAAATGGATGGATGGATAGTTCATTCTGTCTAGTCCTGACTCAACAAACTGCACGTTTAAGCATTACCTTCGATACACAAACACTTTTTGCTGTCAACTCTGACCTTTGATCCGGCATTCATAGAGATCCGTGGTCAACATAAACAACAATAACAGTTCCTATTGTTACACGATGGAGAAGCAGCCCGTAGGAGACACCCACAGAAGTCCGGTTCCCAAGGTAAATAATACAAAAATACTGAAGTTGCTGGTAGTATATTTTATTGTAATTACGGAAGGTTTTATTATTAACCCCAATTAAAAACGTCACCGTTATTTAATAACGAAGGCTCCACGACACCATGTGTTTCAGTCAACCTCACTCACTATAGTCGGACATTATGCTGGTATGTTAGTTTCGCCACAACCTGTACAAAAAGAAAACACAATTACACCAGCAGTGCACACACTTGTATACAACTATCGAAAAAAACTAAAAAAAATAAATACAAATTAAAACAATTTCAAAAAATTCAGCACGAGTAAGCAGCAAACTTTTACAACCAAAAAAAAACATGTTGGGTACTTAAAAAAATGACCAATGACCCATTTGCAAAACGTTTTGGTTAATATAAGTAATATAAATCCATGTAGCAAGTGTAAAACCCAAGAATAACATCACAAGCTTGTAGAATAACAGCACTGTTGTATATGATCTAATTATGTGAATTCAAGTTAATATTAATACAGCATGACATACAGTATTAAAAATGATGCGGAGAAGAAGATGGGGCAGTGGAGCTAGCGTTGAGCATCGGGATGGACAGGCTATGCGGGTCCCAGGCTGGATGTGGAGGCTCCCGTCAACCTGGACGGATTCTTGCTCATCCGTGCAGACCGTTTATTGGCCGGCAGCTGGTGGGCAGCCTAGTCGGCTCTCTCGGTTGTTAAGTCTGTTCCTGTCCTGGCATACCATGGCTACCGCGATGTTTGTGGATGTTAGGATGGTGTTTTTGTTTTATTTTGTTGTTTTCTTATGCATGGTTTGATTGATTGAGACTTTTATTAGTAGGTTGCACAGTGAAGTACATATTCCGTACAATTGACCACTAAATGGTAACACCCGAATAAGTTTTTCAACTTGTTTAAGTCGGGGTCCACTTAAATTAATTCATGATACAGATATATACTATCATATATACTATCATCATAATACAGTCATCACACAAGATAATCATCAGGGTATATACATTGAATTATTTACATTATTTACAATTTGGGGTGTGGAGGGGGGCGGGGGTTAGGTTTGGTTGTTATCATCAGTCATCAACAATTGAGAACAGAGAAATGGATATTGAAACAGTGTAGGTCTGACTTGGTAGGATATGTACAACAAGTAGTGGACAGAGAGAGAGAGAGAGCGAGAGATCAGAAGGCATAAGAAAAGTATCTACATTTGATTGTTTACATTTGATTATTAACAATCCGGGGAGGGTGTTAGTTTAGGGTTGAAGTTGCCTGGAGGTGTACTTTTATTGCGGTTTTGAAGGAGGATAGAGATGCCCTTTCTTTTATACCTGTTGGGAGCGCATTCCACATTGATGTGGCATAGAAAGAGAATGAGTTAAGACCTTTGTTAGATCGGAATCTGGGTTTAACGTGGTTAGTGGAGCTCCCCCTGGTGTTGTGGTTATGGCGGTCATTTACGTTAAGGAAGTAGTTTGACATGTACTTCGGTATCAGGGAGGTGTAGCGGATTTTATAGACTAGGCTCAGTGCAAGTTGTTTTACTCTGTCCTCCACCCTGTGCCAGCCCACTTTGGAGAAGTGGGTAGGAGTGAGGTGGGATCTGGGGTGGAGGTCTAGAAGTAATCTGACTAGCTTGTTCTGGGATGTTTGGAGTTTAGATTTGAGGGTTTTGGAGGTGCTAGGGTACCAGGAGGTGCATGCGTAATCGAAAAAGGGTTGAACGAGAGTTCCCGCTAGAATCCTCATGGTGCTTTTGTTGACCAGAGAGGAGATTCTATCGAGAAATCTTGTTCGTTGGTTGACCTTTTTGATTACCTTGGTTGCCATTTTATCACAGGAAAGATTAGCCTCTAGAATGGAACCTAGGTAGGTGACCTCATCCCTCCTAGTGATAACAATGTCACCCACTTTTATAGTGAAGTTATTGACTTTCTTAAGGTTGGTGCAATCCTGTGTGTGCAATATGTATTATGTATTGCTTATTTTTGGGGTTTGGCTATGTTTTACTTTGTAGGTGTATGCAGAAATGGTGTCGCTGAAGTGGCTTGTCTTTTTTGCCATTTGTGTTATTTAATATATCCCTCTTGTTTACATGTGATGTTACCTTGGTTGTTGTGAACTTTTGAATCTGTACTGCAACCACATCATTTCCCTATTGTGGGATGATAAAGCCTGTCTTATCTTAGGATGAGAAGTTGGAAATGGGGAGCACACGAGAGTAAAACCAGTCGGAAGCACTGCAGGAAAAGCTATTTGGAACTAGTTGACCTGCAGGCTTGCTGGTTTCTTGGTTAAATGGAAGCTGTAAAAGAAATGGAGGCATCTCTGGGTAGCCAATCCGAATGCATTTTAACCGAAAATGACTTATAGAGAAGACGGCCTTCCGAGTCTAAAAGTGGTTAGGACAGGAAAATAGGACGGAATGAGGTCACACAAGGGGGGAAAAAGGAACAGCGTGAAACCAGAGGGATGACTAGAAAACAATTAAACACTGGTGACGTTGGAAATGGGGAACTAAAGTCTGAATGCATGTAGAATTTGAATACAAAGACAATATGGGGGATTAAATACATCATGTGTTCATTGCAATGTTTTGTCGAGAATCTAACACTTTAATGTATATTGTTTCATTTAATCTTGTGGCAGGTGTGTCTTTGTGGAGACAATGTGGGAGTGAGACATTTTTTTTAATGCAATTGTGTCAGTAATAACAACAAACTAATGGAGTACAGCTGTTAAGGTAAACATACTGTAAGATGTGTGCTGAATCAACCATCTCCCATGGACCTTCTGGCATTCGGCAACATTTCTCCCCAAGAGGGAGGCAGAATTAGGTTGGAAAACCATTCGAGAATTGGAAAAAATGAGAATGTGTGGAGGGCGAGAACGATGAGGGGACCTTTATTGACTCCCATAACAGGGAAGCGGTATGGCATCTGTTTCTGTCCAAATGTTTCTTCTATTGAGTCTGGTGTGTTTTTTGATGGATCTGCTTCTTTCATTTCTTCTGATATCACAGACTAGATGTATTATTTTCTGAATGTCAAGGGACAAACCATTACACATTTTTATTGTGTATCAAAACCAATGGCATTATTATACTTTTTTCTAATTGTAAGAATTATGTTTTATTATAAGAATAACATGTGTGGTAATTTAATGGGTAAGGTAATATTTTTCTCTAACTTATTGTCAAATAATGTTTTTTTTCTCTCTAGAAAAACATCATAGATGAGACGATAAATACATTGTTCCTCACCTACAGGTGAAATAAAACAATTTAATATTGGTGCAAAGGTTTGTTTATTCCCGCAATTAGCTTTACACGTTGAAGCTAATATATGACATAGGCTCATAACATGCAATCTTAATTAATACATTTGAATGATTATGGCTTACTGCCTTAAGAAAACCTTGAATTGAAAATCTCAGAAAGTTTGGGGTTTTCAAAAATTGTAAGCCATGATCATCAACATTGTAAGAATTAAAGGCTTGACATATCTAACTTTGCATGTAATCAGTGAATATCACACATAGTTTCACAATAAAGTTAGGTTGCTGACATGAATTAAATTTTGCAGGATATTAAATTTTTTTGAGTTTCACTATAGCTTTAGGTTTGGGGTATTTCACACATTTCAAAGGGTAATTGCAATTTATAAATAATAAACATTTTCTGTTATTTTCCTTTTTTTGGTAATCTATTTTAACTATATTTTGGTTCGATTCCCATTAAATTGTATAGTTCACGTTATCTAAAAACCGGTACATCAAGTGTGATTGTTCTGCACCAAAAGTAGAGAATAACCCTTATTTGAATGTTAATCTGAGTTTTTACATATAGGTTACCTTTTTATGAACTGTAAATTCCCCAAAATAATCTGGTTTTGAGACTTGATGCATTCATTGATGCACGTGCACAAAGACATGTAAAATACAGTTCTCAATCAAACAATTGTATACATGTCTGATATTAAAGCATTTCTATACAATTTTAAGTGTCACAGCCCCCGCAATAGAGTATTGAAAGTGTACTGTTGAAAATCTAGCCCTCACGTTGTAATTTATTTCACATTTAAAAATATCTTTTAATTAGCCCTATTATACAAAAACACAGTTTTGAGTTTCTGTAGTTTTAATGCTGCTTTTTCTCTTTCTAATTGAGTGTGTGGCTGAAACACACATTATTGAGCACACTTTTTCCGCTAATTTTGAAAATAGCATTGAAAGTGTAAGGCCTGGGTTGATAACACATTTTGATAGACAATACATTGTCCCACAAATTATTGCAGATAAACCATATTTTTTATCAGCATTACTTTGGGACTATATTAAGCACAAATTTAATAAATAATATATAATGATAATTCAAGTGATCCTTTCAAATGCAATAGGGTAGTACAGTATTTCTGATTAGTATTTTTTTACCATTGTAATTGGAGGATCAGAAATGTTTAATTATCCAAAATAAGTAAATAAACATAAAAATAAAAAAGACTCAGTTTCTGTTAGCAAAAAATATATATTTTAATAAATAATTACCATCTTGAAGATACATTTTTTTCCACCAGTTGGAAAAACTGGGTCGAATGGTTTATTTTGTTTCCTTTTTAGTTGCCATCACTTTCCAACAATTTGGTATACTGTCTCATTTGTTCGCGTTGATGAGCTCATCTTGCTCATTCAGTTTGAAGCCGAAATATTCCCACACTTTCTGTCTATCTGTGTTGGCCCTGCGATGAGGTGGCGACTTGTCCAGGTTGTACCCTGCCTTCCGCCCGTGTGCAGCTGAGATTGGCTCCAGCACCCCCTGTGATCCCGAAAGGGACAAGCAGTAGAAAATGAATGGATGGATGCACTGCTTCTCATTAGGGAGTAGTGACTAGCAATGCATCCTGTGTGTGTAAGTTTGAGCCCCGCCACTGCCCACTGAGACAAAGATTGTGAATGGCCGACAAGAGCATTCACTGTTGATTTAATTCTGCTATTGGATAAACATCCTCAGGGGCTGAGAGCGAAGCACACACTAAACCCTTCTGTACCCTGTTTAGGAGCAACGAACGGAGAAACAAAACACATAAGTATGGCAATTTATTGATGTCAAATTTTCATTTTCATTTAGCGTTTAAAAATGTATTCATTAATTATTGGCCGAGGCCTAACAAATCCTTTTGCTAGCTGTAACTTTGATATAAAAGGCTTAAAAAAATATTTAATATTTAGAGAATGTTTAGTGAGTTATAAAACAGAACAGGGTCTATATGGACATATATTTTACTCTGGTCAGATAGAACATCGTTAAAAGGACAACTCTGCATACCTGAGGACCTTTAAAAGAGTGACACCACTTTTTGAAAAGTGATTCAAACTAGAGCTGGGCGATATATCAAATATACTCGATATATCGCAGGTTTGTCTGTGCGATATAGACAATGACTATATCGTGAGCATTCGAGTATACTTTCTCACGCAGCTGCTTTTAGCTGCAGGCATTACACTACAGGCTTTTCTCACTCTTTCTTGTCTCTCCTTCTCACAGAGACGTAAAACAAGCGCACCTTCTTACATACGTCACATACTGTCGTGCGTGCAACGTCATACGCCCTCGCGGAGCAGAGAGGTAGCAGCATGGCTAATGTTAGCTGTGGCAGGTGGTGCAAGCGGAGCGGTGTGAGTGGTAATACGAGAGAGCGAAAGATGCGAATCTGGTAACAAATGGAGGAAGAATTATTGCCAAGAAAAACAGCATAGGGTCCATCGTCTGGCGGTGGTTTGGCTTCAAGCAGGAAGATGTTGAACAGACAACCGTAATATGTCAAGTATGCGGCAAAAGCATTGCTACAAAAACTAGCAGCACTACTAATTTGTAGCATCATTTGAAAAGTCACCCGCTAGAGAATAAGGAGTGCTTGAAACTCCGCATGTCAACATCTCCGTTCAGTGCCACAACAACAAAATGCCCAAGCAACCAGCACTGACCCAATACAGCCTGACGTTTTTCCATTTCCAGATCAACAAAAAATAGTCAACAACAGAAGGAGATAACGTCCGCAGTAACCTACCACATAGCAAAGGACATACACTATTTGATTTCCTATTATGCAGCTCATTTTTATTTTACAGTTTTTTAAATATCTTGAGTGACATCATGCACAAAAGTGCACTTTATTTGTTTTAAAATATTGTAGTGGCGTTCTGTACAAAAAGTGCACTTTAATTTATTGTTGTTTTGATATGTCATCTTAGTGACATCATGCACAAAAGTGCACTAATAGCTTGTGTAGCTCCTTTCGGTACACGGCAACACAGGAAAGTTTTTTTTGTAAAACGGGCGTTTATTGACTCCTCCTTGCTGTACACACCATCCACGCCAACACGCCAACACGCCGTGAGAACTTACAAAATACAGTTACAATACAGTACATCAGACTTTGATGTCACATCAATAAACACTCAGAAAGAAATTAAATAACAAAAATACAATACCTCGTTGGCTGCTTGTAACGAAAAGAGGTTCTAATAATCACTTGCTTGAAGTTTTGCACAAATCATCGAATACACTTAAATCTTTTGAGGAGCTGAAGACAACGTGCTCAAGCACCTTATTTACTGTCCGTGGGGTCGCAACATCACAACAACCGTTCCGCTTTGCAACACAATTAACTCAATACATTTACATTTTGCTCAGGAGATTTTACAATCACACATTTTCTAATAATATTTTATAACTCTGCATCATTAACTTATTTATTAATATTTATTTATTTATGACACATATTTAAAGCATGCAAACTCTCAGCAACAGCTACAGCTTGTTTTAAAATGTCTCTGACAATCTTGCACTTTCTGTTTTGAAATGACATGAATGTTTGTGCCACTGCTTAATAAATGCTTAATAAATACAGTTTTAGTAAATTGACATAGTTGTGGTTTCCCTCTCTGCATGAAAGTTTAAAATGAGCATATATTAATGCAGTATGAACAAGAATGTTTTAATGTAGACACATAGAATCATCATACTAAGGCAAAATATCAAGATATATATTGTGTATCGTGACGTGGCCCAAAAATATCGAGATATTAATAAAGGGCTATATCGCCCAGCCCTAATTCAAACATACACATATCCACCAGCAGAGCATATGTACAGCCCTTATATTCATTTAACGTCCTCTTGTAACCTTGTAAAGAATTGAGTCCCATCTTTGTTCTTCACCTTCCCTCAGAAATCCCTCCTTCCCTGAGAAGAATGCATAGGCATACTTGCCAACCTTGAGACCTCCAATTTCGGGAGGTGGGGGCGGGGGGCGTGGTTGGGGCGAGGGCGTGGTTGGGGGCGTGGTTAAGAGGGGAGGAGTATATTTACAGCTAGATTTCACCAAGTCAAGTACTTCATATATATATATATATATATATATATATATATATATATATATATATATATATATATATATATATATCCCCGCCACCCCGAAGGGAATAAGCGGTAGAAAATGGATAGATGGATAGATATATATATATAAGAAATACTTGACTTTCAGTGAATTCTAGCTATAAATATATATTTATTTATTTATATATATATATATATATATATATATATACACATCGAGAGGAACCAGATGAGGTGGTTCGAGCATCTGGTCAGGATGCCACCCGAACGCCTCCCTAGAGAGGTGTTTAGGGCACGTCCAACCGGTAGGAGGCCACGGGGAAGACCCAGGACACGTTGGGAAGACTATGTCTCCCGGCTGGCCTGGGAACGCCTCGGGATCCCCCGGGAAGAGCTGGACGAAGTGGCTGGGGAGAGGAAAGTCTGGGCTTCCCTGCTTAGGCTGCTGCCCCCGCGACCCGACCTCGGATAAGCGGAAGAAGATGGATGGATGGATGGAGATATATATATATATATATATATATATATATATATATATATATATATATATATATATATATATATATATATATATATATATGTATGTATGTGTGGGAAAAAAATCACAAGACTATTTCATCTCTACAGGCCTGTTTCATGAGGGGGGGTTCCCTCAATCATCAGGAGATTTTAATGGGAGCATTCACATACCATGGATTATATAGGGCACAGAGTGGGTGGGTACAGGCTGGTGTAGGGGCGTGGTGATTGGCTCATGTGTTACCTAGGAGGTGTTTCCGTCTGTGGCGGCATGCTGTTACAATTTCGCTGCGCTTGTTGAGGGATGACAGGTCTGGACGGTAAATAATAAACAGTTTTTCTTTCAAGCATAGGTTGCATCTTTTATTACCACTATTGTAAGGTGTGCTGGATGCAAGAATTTGCCATGTTATTGAATATTCAACATTATTGTCTTTGAGGTCCCAAATGTGTTTGCTGAGTTCTGTTGTATTCCGCAGGTTTTGGTTCCTGAAAGAAGCCTTGTGATTGTTCCATCTGGTTTTGAACTCTCCTTCAGTTAATCCTACATATGTGTCGGATGTGTTAATGTCCTTGCGTGTTACCTTAGATTGGTAGACAACTGATGTTTGTAAGCACCCCCCGTTGAGAGGGCAATCATCATCCACGCAAAAAACTCCATTCTCATCCACAACAGTACACCATGGCAAAAAAAGAACAATGCAACATTTGACGTCACTATGGGAAGTTTTGACGGAGAAGAAACGTGTGAACTCGTTGGGAGTTTCCTCCTCTCCCAGCTCGCCAGCCTCAATCTGAACCTTGGTATTTACCGTGATGACGGACTGGCAGTGTGTCGCGCCTCGCCAAGGAGCAGCGAGAATACCAAGAAGTGCATATGCCAAATTTTCAAAGAGAACGGCCTACGGATCACGATTGAAGCCAACAAGCAAACCGTCAACTTCCTTGACGTCACTTTCAACCTGAGAAATAACAGCTACCAACCATTCACGAAACCCAACACAACACTCCAATACGTGCACCATGACAGCAACCACCCACCCACCACCACGAAAAGAATACCTACCGGAATTAATAAAAGGCTATCGATGCTGTCATCTAGCAAAGCTGAATTTGACCAAGCAACCCCCCCGTACCAAAAAGCCCTTGATGAAAGCGGATACAATTTCACCCTCACCTATGAACCCACGCCAGGAAACCAACCGAAAAAGAACAGAAAACGAAACGACATCATCTGGTACAACCCCCCATACAGCAAAAACGTCTCAACTAACATTGGACACAAATTCCTCAATCTGATTGACAAACACTTTCCCAAAGACAACACCCTAAGAAAAGTATTCAACAAGAACAACATTAAATTGAGCTACAGCTGTATGAACAATATACGACAAATCATCTCAAACCACAACAAAACAATTGCAAATGAGCCGTCGGCCCCCGGACAGAGCGACTCCAAAACCAACAAAGGTTGCAACTGTCGAAAGAAACCTGATTGCCCTCTCAACGGGGGGTGCTTACAAACATCAGTTGTCTACCAATCTAAGGTAACACGCAAGGACATTAACACATCCGACACATATGTAGGATTAACTGAAGGAGAGTTCAAAACCAGATGGAACAATCACAAGGCTTCTTTCAGGAACCAAAACCTGCGGAATACCACAGAACTCAGCAAACACATTTGGGACCTCAAAGACAATAATGTTGAATATTCAATAACATGGCAAATTCTTGCATCCAGCACACCTTACAATAGTGGTAATAAAAGATGCAACCTATGCTTGAAAGAAAAACTGTTTATTATTTACCGTCCAGACCTGTCATCCCTCAACAAGCGCAGCAAAATTGTAACAGCATGCCGCCACAGACGGAAACACCTCCTAGGTAACACATGAGCCAATCACCACGCCCCTACACCAGCCTGTACCCACCCACTCTGTGCCCTATATAATCCATGGTATGTGAATGCTCCCATTAAAATCTCCTGATGATTGAGGGAACCCCCCTCATGAAACAGGCCTGTAGAGATGAAATAGTCTTGTGATTTTTTTCCCACACATACATATATTGCGCTCTACTACGGTATCGAGCACTATTTTTTGGATAACCTTATTAAGACATATATATATATATATATATATATATATATATATATATATATATATATATATATATATAAAAGAAATACTTGAATTTCAGTGTTCATTTATTTACACATATACACACACATAACCCTCATCTAGTCATTGTTGAGTTAAGGGTTGAATTGTCCATCCTTGTTCTATTCTCTGTCACTATCTGATGCATTGCTGTGTGGCACGCACAAAAGTGCTTTCATCAAATGCACTAGATGGCAGTATTGTCCTGTTTAAGAGTGTCACAACATTGCTGTTTACGGCAGAAGAACTGCTTTACGGCAGAAGAACTGCTTTACTGTAGACGAAAACATGACTGCTGTTGTTGTGTGTTGTTGCCGCGCTGGGAGGACGTTAATGAAACTGCCTAACAATAAACCCACATAAGAAACCAAGAACTCGCCCTCCATCATTCTACAGTTATAATGATTGGGCAGGCACACCGTTTATATTGTGGGAAAGCGGACTCAGGTCCGCCTGAATTTCGGGAGATTTTCGGGAGAAAATTTGTCCCGGGAGGTTTTCGGGAGAGGCGCTGAATTCCGGGAGTCTCCCGGAAAATCCGTGAGGGTTGGCAAGTATGTGCATAGGTGACCACAGCCTGAATAGGAACTCTTTCTTTCCGACACACCCCTGTCACATTCCCTTTTCATATGGATCAACTCATCAACTCATTTCTGTCGTTTCCTAGCCTCCTTCTTCTCTCTACCCCTTTCCTTCCTGCTAGTGACCTTGCCTCCCCCACTCCACTGCCCTGCATTGCTTTTCATTGATGACGGGGTTGATGGGAGAAGGACAAGTGCTCCTCTAAGCCTGGCTCTGCTTTGATAGGGATGGATGAAGGGTGGTGGGATGTTAGAGTGCAGCAGCAGGCCTTTTCTCTCTCTGCCCTGGCTCCTCAAACCGAACCGCTAACACACACACACACACACGCACACACACACACACACACACACACACACACACACACACACACACACACACACACACACACACACACACACACACACACACGCACACACGCACGCACGCACGCACGCAGAAATATGCACACATGCTTTGAACTGAGTGCTGCAGTGTGTTCAAAGCAAAGGCGGAGGTATAAAACACAAAGATGGTGACGGGAGAGAGCGGAGGGCACTTCAAGGTGAATTTGATTTCCACATCATTTTAACCCCTCTATCCCCAACACATGTGCACTTTCAGGTCAAACTTTGTTAACTAAGCAGTAACGCCACGATCTTGTGATTGTTGCAGCCTAAAAAGCCTGAATTCACGGCGGCTTTTTAAAAAAAAGTTGCGGCAAATGTTGTGATGGTTAGGTGCTTTTTTTTTTTTCGCTTGTAGTTTTATGAATTCGTTTTGAATATTTTCGGTCATCTTCGTCACCTTAACAGGATTTCAGCAATTTTAACAGCATATGCTTTATTTACACACAAATGTGTAAATAGTTGGGAAAACAAATTACAGTGGAATCTCATTTGACAAGCTCCCCATTGTAGGAACTATTTGATTTACGAACCATAGACCAAATAAAAATATGCTTTGTAGGGCTGGGCGATATGGCCTTTATATATCGCCCAGCCCTACTTTGGCCTACAAACATTGTCACAGTGTACACATGTTTTATCCAGCCATTGTGTGCTTAGCAGTACATCCATTTTGTGCCCAGAAGCACAACATTGTCGGCGAGCTGATTGCTCCCCGGTGCACATTGTTTGTCAGCTCAGCGGGGCTGCTGTAAGCTACTGTGTTCAGTACTACTTTGTGTACTTTTTAGCCTTTTTACAGCCTATTTCTAGTTTTGCTAGATGAATAAGAGTACAAAGAAAGCAATGGACATTGGACAAGTGATGTGTGGTTTGAAACATTCAGGAAATATCCACATTGTTCTGATACTGCCTTTCCCCTCTTCCGCTGCACACCAAAAAAGATTAACCGACGAGGTAAAGTGGATTTTATTTTTATACGTAAACATTGTAGCGACCTGGCAGTTAAAATGAAAGAGTTTTGTGATTCCAATCTGTATAGCCCCACAGGGCTCGTGACAGTGTGTGTAAGCAGGGCAGCTATAAACGAGGAAGACAGTTCAGCTAGTTGTGGTTGTTTCGGCTTTGTTATCAAATAGAAAGTTGATCCATCACCTCCTTGTTGTGTTTGTTTGACATACAGTACTGTATCCCACTTCATATTGTGTTCAAAGTGTACAACATTTTCTGAAATATGGACTTTTGCCAAGGCTGAAAGTCATTTCTCATGTTTAAATTGTGGAGAAATTTCCCTCAACATACACACTTTTCTATTTATGTTGAAGAACCATAAATCGAGGTTCCACTATACTTATTTTACTATTTTTATTACCACACAAGAGTAACGAAAACCCAACTGACAAGTAGACACTAGATGGGAGTAACAGCACATTATCTGACTCTGTTATCATAGGCTAATATTATTCAAATGAAACACCACCATTCTCTTATTGTCCACCGTCTGCTCTGTCGCAGACATTCTCCATGTATGTTTCACACTTGCAAAGGGCTTGCCCATCACAAAGAAGTGAGGACATGGGTGTGTTGGTAAAACTTTATGTGCTACATTGCCCAGAAGGCTGGGTGCTGTAGACGGGAACTGGAAGCTATGAGAGTTGTGCCAGTGAAGCAATACATAGTTGGTGATATAGTTCCTGTTTCTGCATTGTTTGTAGAAGAAACAAACATAAGTTTTGATTTGACATTTGACCTGCACGTTTGGGTGTTGCACAGGGACACATTCGATGATGACTGACCAAAATATGCGGAAAAGTTGTGGGGATTAGACAACGTAGCAAAAATGCACAGACTTTGCTGGGATTGGTTAAATTTGTGGGAAATGGCGCGATAGCAACATGGCCAATTGCTGACTAACCCCCAATTTCCACAGGATGCTGCGGCAAGTCATCGCCACGGCAGAGACTCGTCTTCAGGGACGGACATGAAGTCAACGTGTGTGTGTGTGTGTGCAATGCTCGCCAGAGATAATGTTACAGTTGTGTTGTTGCTTGCTACAAAAAACTAAACAAAAAAACCCTGTCATTCTGCAAGGCAAAACTGTTTCCACAAGTCAAGTCAATGTCGAGAAGCTCCGCGGTGTTTATTTTATCATGTGATTATGCGCACATTCAAAATTTTACTGAAATATGGACTTTTGCCAAGGCTGAAACTTATTTCTCATGTTTAAATTGTGGAGAAATTTCCCTCAATATACACACTTTTCTATTTATGTTGAAGAACCATAAATCGAGGTTCCACTATACTTATTTTACTATTTTTATTACCACACAAGAGTAACGAAAACCCAACTGACAAGTAGACACTAGATGGGAGTAAAAGCACATTATCTGACTCTGTTATCATAGGCTAATATTATTCAAATGAAACACCACCATTCTCTTATTGTCCACCGTCTGCTCTGTCGCAGACATTCTCCATGTATGTTTCACACTTGCAAAGGGCTTGCCCATCGCAAAGAAGTGAGGACATGGGTGTGTTAGTAAAACTTTATGTGCTACATTGCCCAGAAGGCTGGGTGCTGTAGACGGGAACCGGAAGCTATGAGAGTTGTGCCATTGAAGCAATACATAGTTGGTGATTTAGTTCCTGTTTCTGCATTGTTTATATAAGAAACAAACATAAGTTTCGATTTGACATTTGACCTGCACGTTTGGGTGTTGCAAAAATGCACAGACTTTGCTGGGATTGGTTAAATTTGCGGGAAATGGCGCGATAGCAACATGGCCAATTGCTGACTAACCCCCAATTTCCACAGGATGCTGCGGCAAGTCATCGCCACGGCAGAGACTCGTCTTCAGGGATGGACATGAAGTCAGTTGTGTTGTTGCTTGCTACAAAAAACAAAACAAAAAAAACCTGTCGTTCTGCAAGGCAAAACTGTTTCCACAAGTCAAGTCAATGTCGAGAAGCTCCGCGGTGTTTACTTTATCATGTGATTATGCGCACATTCGCTAGATCTCGTAAAAGTCAGCGCTATTTTGCTGCACGGTGGAGCCGCAACAGAACGGCGGTGGGGTTTGCCGGACGGCAGATGGCGGTGCCGTTTTGTTGCAGTTACGTATCGCTGACGTTCCGCATCCTGTGGAAGTCAGGGATAAGAGTCAAACTACACACTTCATCTAATTTTGGAAAACTGATTGTAGCAGCTACAGGACGTGAACATGGAAACCCAGGTGAGAAATAAGAGGTGAAAGTGAAAGGACCAGAATAAGGAAATCATGGAAGTGAAAGCAGCCTTACTAAGAAGTCACAGCCGTAGATTTTGTTTTTTATATGATCACCTATAAACCTTTCCCTCCTAACACGCTTTAGATGACTGTTTGTAAATATGTTTGTGCAATATGCATATCAGTGTGTAGGAGAAGAATGACTCACTCAATGTTGAACAGTCCCACACGTTCCCTGGACAGAAATACAGAGAAACAGCAGAATTGGCGCTGCCACTGCTCTCAGCAAATGACTACAAGTCTACAACCACGTGCATGTGCAGCAAGTGTCTTTGTGTGTGTTACAAAATGCGCTTGCCCTTTTAGAGCAATCATGTCAAATGCAAAGCTCCCAGCTACCTTGCATACTGATAAGGCGGGGAGTAGACAACAAGGCAACATGGGCCACTGTGCCAAGCTACTCTGAACCCTAGGGCCACTTCCACAGAGAAAATCCTTGGCTTGAACACTTAGCTTTACGCAGATGATGCAAATGTCAGCTTGAAAATATAATAAATACTGTCCATCCAAAACGCATAAACGCAAAAAAAAAGCGCTGGTGGCTCATTAGAGGGATAAAAGCGGTGTACTTGCCTTGAGGGTAAAAACAAGAGTTGGAAACACTTGAAAGAACACAAATCATATCCTCTGTAACTCAATTCAGAGACAGCTTTTTTCATCTCTAGGCTACTCGGTTGTTCTTCTCCTTGCACCAACAAATAAGCCGTGATGTGGAAGTAATGCAGCTGCTAATGGACGTGACAACTCGGAAAGAAACACAAGCCATTAGGACAAATGCTATGCAAAGCAATAACAAGAAAACGAGCCCAGACGAGAGAGCATGAAAGCTTGGTGTTTGCGTCCAGAATTCCTGAAATATCCAAATGTGATGGAATTGGTCCAAGAACACAACGATATATATCACTTACATTTTCTTATGGGATAATTACATTTTATATTATAAACATGCATCATCATTTTAATAATACCATTACAACATTGTCAGGACAACAGAAATTAAAAATAGTAATCAGAAATCAACAGTTGGAACATTGCAAATAGAGCTGACAAAATAAAAGATAAAGAATAGATTTTAGGAAAAAAATACTAGTGAACATATCTGTCCATGCAGCTAGTTCATTTTACTTGGTAACACATCCCAAATCAAGATTTGTATATCTAGAAATTAGCAGGAGTTTTAAGCTAGAAATACATATTTTATCCTGAAAACAAGCATTATTCAACCTGCAATTCCTAAATTCAGCATCCTTTGCAAAATTCTTAAACAAGATTTTCTATATAGGGAAAACTAAAAAATCTTATTTGAATAGTTATTTTCTTAATTTAAAATTTTTTAAACTAGAATAGACAACATGTTTTTCCATGCTAAAAGTAAGATGATGCTGTAAAGTCAATGAGTCAAAGAGTAAATAGCTCCTCAAAACTAGGAACATTTCTAGAAATAAAATTTGAAATCTTGGCAAGTAGCAAACAATTTGCAGTGAAGAAGACGTGTTTGGAGCTTCATCATCTTCTGGCTTGAGTCTTTCTAGTGCTGTACATACGTTTCAATGATCAATTGGACGATCCAAGTAAGAGCTTTATGAATTGAATAGTGCTGAGCCTTGCTTGGCACTGCCAAGATGTAATTTTTTACATTATGTTATGTGGCTGATGTAGAACAGTACTGCATTGTATACTGAAGCTATGATGCTCTGAATTAGGTAAACATCCGAGGCAGTTCTCATCATGACACAGAGCTGTTCAACACTACTGAAAACTATAACCACAATACTAATCACTGTGTAATAAACTCAATATGTCCCACCAGATTTCCTCTTCAACTAAACAATCTGAAGACAAACAGTCTCTCTGGTGATAACAATTAGGGCTGTAACGGTACGCCATCATCACGGCCACCTTATGCTCACCCGTAAAATCTCAAACCCCCCAACCTCAACACACTCCCACCCCGAAAACACAGTTTGAAAAAAACAACAACATGAATTGACTCAATGGAACAGCAACAACGCCAAAATATCACCCATTTAAAAAATTATTTAATTAATCGCTTCGTGATGGGTGCATGCGCGTCTGTGCGAGTGTGACACAGGCCAGTAACATAGGGGGATTGCCTGTGCTTTTAGCTCAGTAGTCAGCACGCTAGCCTAACACACCAGTGACCTGGGTTCAAACCCCGTTCGGAGCAGTAGGAAAAAACAAAAAGAACACAATCGCTACATGATGCAAAGCTGTCTGTGATTGAAAACTGTGAACACCAATCAGTACATTTCACCGTTGAAATCAAGGGCTGGCTACTGATTGGGCGGGGGCCCCTCGGCTTTATCAAGGTTTGGTATGTACAGTACCTTGGTTTTAAAGTCGTGGTTCGTTCAATTCTGGTACAGAAAGGCTACGAAACACAAGACATAACATTGCTTAGTCTCTGTGTTAAAAGTCTTTCATGATTGTTTTAAATGAAATTTAAAAAACTGCAAACTTCTGACAGGTAATTCTCAAAAAAAAAAAGTCATAGTTGGGGTGTGCGGTGGCATGGCAAGGTGGACTCAGAAGTAAAGAAGCAAGAAAAAGCAACTCAAAATGGTTCAACACCAAAAGAACCTGGAGAAACCCAGGATCCAAATTTATAAAATACAGAAATAGTTGTCCGATTGTCCAAAACACACAAAATATAAGCTAGGAAACTACAACTAGTGTGGAGAAGACTTACCACAAAAGACATATGACAACCAGACAAAGACGAGACAGAAAAACCGGAGACGAAACACACAACATGTACAACTAAACTACACACGAGTGAGGGGAGCGCAGATTGGAGGATACACAAGTGTCAGGGCAAGACACAGCTGCAATCCGTAACACAACATAGCATATGGGAAACAAAACAGAAAAACACTAAACTTACCTTCTAGCAAAAATTCGCTAAAATATATTGTAAAATAATTCTATTTGTTTTCATTGGAAAGTGAAACAATCCAGACACATGCAACAGTAAATTTGAACAGTGTGGATTATTATTAAAATTTGTAAATGTAAGTATCATGAACCGGATTCTGCCGTTCCTCTGCTTTGTACTGTAGTGCCAATTATTGCTGTTCCTGAGGCGGAGTAACTGGTCCACACTTGATGGTGCAATCAGGCTTTCTTAAGCCATGCTGCTCGTGCAGACAGACGCCGGACTGTTTCCCTTGGTGTTGTCACATTCCTCCATGCTTGTTTATTCATTCACGTTTAATCTATCTTGGATTAACTCCTTGTGCTCGACCTTTACCGTGTGCTAATAAGTGCTTCCACGTTGCTTACTTCTCTCGTGTATTGTGAAAGCCGAGAGTAGTCTAGAATCTAATATCTAAAATTAGTTTTTTTATGGTGACACTATAGTCGTATGCTCCTCCTCCGCCATATGTTTGCATCCACATTATATACACACCCACAATTTTTAAAGTATTTATTTCCTTTTTGGTTCAACTATTGATGAGGTGGCAACTTGTCCAGGGTGTACCCCGCCTTTCGCCCGACTGCAGCTGGGATAGGCTCCAGCACTCCCCGTGACCCCGAGAGGGACAAGCGGTAGAAAATGGATGGATGGATATTTGGTTTTGCTGTCAGAAGTGCAGCATTACTAGCTGGAGCTTGGAGCTGAACATTGCAGACTCACTGCTTTTTGTCTAATTTACTTGTCTTTATTTGTTTACGTCAGTGTTGTCAATACTTCGAAGGGCACATACTGAAAATTCTATAGGCAGACAATTTGATATTTATAATTACGTAAAAAGGGTCAATTATGTATATGTGGCGAGGGCCCATTCAACGCTGCTGGCAGCTTTAATTTTTATTATTTTTGCTTCTTTAATGGAGATTATTCAAGGTTGGTTATCAGATACTAGGGCATGTCAATATGGCAAAAAAAATTAAAATATTTGAGCTTTTTTACATTGTTTTTAACCTGACAGTCTTAAAGCATTTGTACTAAATGAAAAAAAAACAAAAAACTAGGGATTAGTTTGACTTTTTATTAACATTTTAAGTAAATACAAAAGTAAACCAAATAAGAAAAAGCACGTGGGTTCCCTTCGGGTACTCCGGCTTCCTCCCACCTCCAAAGACATGCACCTGGGGATAGGTTGATTGGCAACACTAAATGTGCCCTAGTATGTGAATGTGAGTGTGAATGTTGTCTGTCTATCTGTGTTGGCCCTGCGATAAGGTGGCGACTTGTCCAGGGTGTACCCCGCCTTCCGCCCGATTGTAGCTGAGATAGGCTCCAGCGCCCCCCGCGACCCCAAAGGGAATACGCGGTAGAAAATGGATGGATGGATGGACAATAACAACAATGTATCAATACATTTGAGGTGACATGCTTTCAAGCAAAAGAAAGCACACACAAAGATGCATCAGTTATTATTTCAACACTGGTGGTCCAACTATTAGAAGCTGTCAAGTTAACATGAATTTACCAATGAATATCGGTGGTCACGTCCACAACCTTCTAGCATTAGCAGTAATAGCAGATTGTTTTTCACACAGCTTTTGGACAACAAGTAGTCATCAAAATCGCAAAAGAAACATATCAATGACAGCGTCTCAGTCACATTATGCCAATTTTCACGACTCTCCGCATGTTTTTAGCCAACATTAATTCTGTACGCAATTCCGACGATGCGTAAATCTATGATTCAGTTTGCTTCCACGTACCTTGTAACCGGAAATGGGGCAGTGGAAGGTCGACTCTGACTGGCTGTTGCACCGTGTCGTTTTTAATGCTTTGCAGCACCAACTTAATGAATGTGACAGTGCACGTCGTAGTTACGACAGTTAGCTCGATTCAAAAAGCACTGATAGCTGTATCATTATTCCCAAATTTTAACAGTGTCTTGGACCAACCCAATTAGGAACCGGTACCAAAAAAATACCGGTACTTGGTATACATCCCTGGTCGTATCTACTATCTACTCATTCATATCTATGGCTGACAGTGTTGTCACGCTGTGGATATTATTCTGTCTCCTAAATTAATAATCTACTTGCTAATATCCTTTTCTGAGCTGGTTACTATTTTCTGTAAAGCGATTGCAGTTAGACTCCTGTTAAAGTTTAGTAAGAATGTATTGTTTTGTTGTTTCACTACTTCACATTCAAGCTGCTTTGCATAGCTTGTCCTTTCCTCTTCGCTCCGTGTGTGTCCACACTAGCTCTGGATTTTAGAACTGTCTGTATTACTTTATTTACCATACATAACTCATCAATATTTTGACGTTCGTCCATCGATTCAGAATTGTCCAATCGTGATGTATTAAAGAATCAATAACTTTACCACCTCGAAAATGTACCGTGTGAGAATTGAGTACACATTGTCAAGTTTGCAAAGCTTGTAGTGTGACCACAAAATGCACCGTGGGTAGTCAGGACGCAAGTAAAAAAGTATACTTAATGACTGAAAATTAAACACACAAAGCTAACACCTAGAAAACAAAACAACACAAAGAAGCTTGTATAGCTAGGACAGGGGTCACCAACGCGGTGCCCGCGGGCACCAGGTAGCCCGTAAGGACCAGATGAGTAGCCCGCTGTCCTGTTCTAAAAATAGTTCAAATAGCAGCACTTACCAGTGAGCTGCCTCTATTTTTTAAATTGTATTTATTTACTAGCAAGCTGGTCTTGCTTTGCTCGACATTTTTAATTCTAAGAGAGACAAAACTCAAATAGAATTTGAAAATCCAAGAAAATATTTTAAAGACTTGGTCTTCACTAACTGACAAAGAAACAGATAACAGATTTGGTGTCCAGTTCAAAGTGTGACATGATTTATTTAAAAATTTGAGAGTTGACTTTTGTATTTTACATGAGTTATTATTTGTACAAACATGGTGCAAAGTAATTCATGATTTGTTAAAAAATGTTAGTGGCTAGCTAGTTAAAATGGGATATTGTGATTTCACAAGACTGTCTTAGAAGTGATAATTTGAAAATGTTCAATTTGAAAAATGTGCACTTCGAGAAAATATAAAAATAAAGTGTTGAATATTGATATTTATCTGTTTCTATATATATTTATTGTGAGAAATCATTAAGATGATCAGTGTTTCCACAAAGATAAATATCATTAATTATTAATAATAACATAGAGTTAAAGGTAAATTGAGCAAATTGGCTATTTCTGGCAATTTATTTAAGTGTGTATCAAATTGGTAGCCCCTGCGATGAGGTGGCGACTTGTCCAGGGTGTATCCCGCCTTCCGCCCGATTGTAGCTGAGATAGGCTCCAGCGCCCCCCGCGGCCCCAAAGGGAATAAGCGGTAAAAAATGGATGGATGGAAACTGGTAGCCCTTCGCATTAATCAGTACCAAAGAAATAGCTTTTGGTTTCAAAAAGGTTGGTGACCCCTGAGCTAGGAAGTGCACAACACAGAACACTGCAATGAAATGACATACGCCAGCCATGTCCATAGGACATTGAAGCAACCAGGAACAGGTGTGTTTTGATTGCCAATCAGGGACAGGTAAGAAAGGCAGGAAATGAAAGACAAACAGGAAGTGGGAATACAACTGGATGGGTCATAGAGGGTCATCACACACATCCGTACGAAACCGAAGGCTATGCAGCAAAAATATAAAATTCAATTGTATTGTTACACTCCTAGTAAGGATTAATCCGAAGTATCCCACATTATTGTCGTGGTCTCTCATGTACTTTGCACGTAGTCTGAAAGCGAGAAGTTCATGATAACAGCAGGTACTAGCGCTGCAACTCACACTTTCGTTGAGTAGCCAAGTGTGACAGATGGTTCCAAAAGACTTCCAAAAGAGCAATGAGAATGCAAAAATGGGTCCTCAGTGACATCGGTGACTCTGACCGTGTGTGCTGATATGTGTATGTATGACTGTGTGACTAGAGCGACCGAAGCAAATGTTACTTAAGCACTATTTTGGTCCCATTGCACCGTAGCTCAGTGCCAAGCGCCGTTTGTAATCAGGCTGGCAGGTCAGTAACAAGCTCAAGTGGACTGGACAGTCATCAAGGCAAGGCTGAATGTCACCAGGAGAAAACCCCTTCGGATTTCAATCCTTTTTCTATGTCACCATCATTAAGTCTTTATTTCTTTCCCTCTTAACTCCTTCAAGACACAATAGCATTTCTCTCCTCTTTTTTCCCCCATTTCCAGAGAATCGATGGTGTTGCACCAAGTCTTTGAATCAAACAAATTTGGCCAGGCAACTCAGTCATGCAAAAAAATAAGAGAGAGGGTCTTGCACAAGACCATACACATGCACAATAAACACACGCACACGCACACACAAGGAGTCTGGCCACTATCCAGTCTGTGTCATGTAGCCGCAGTCTATAAAGCCCTGAGCGCCGTATTGACAAAAGTAATAACTGGCTGGCAGGACACAGCTGATTACAGCAGCAATCACAGCCGCGTCTTGCACATGGTATAGTACATGGCACGCGCACGTGAAAACGCACACATACTTCATCATTCTATAGTCCTTAAAGCCACGTGTTAGTACTCCACTGTAATACTTCAACAGTATATTCAAAGTGTGGATTGTCAAATGCAGTGGTGGGCCGTGCGTTTCCCACCTAGGCCTTCACTGATGTCCGACTTCAAAGATTACCTCTCAAAATACCATCATTGATGTCACCACATGACCATTGCTGGAGAAATACTATACAGAAACACATTTACACACTACTGGGCATTGTACAAAACGGGTTATTTTCTGGCGCATATAAAAATCAATAAACCCGCATCAGCAATTAGAATACATCTTATGTGGTACTGTCAAAATTAAAATTGCAAAAAACATTTTAAAGGCCTACTGAAACCCACTACTACCGACCACGCAGTCTGATAGTTTATATATCAATGATGAAATCTTAACATTGCAACACATGCCAATACGGCCGGGTTAGCTTACTAAAGTGCAATTTTAAATTTCGCGCGAAATATCCTGCTGAAAACGTCTCGGTATGATGACGTCAGCGCGTGACATCACGGATTGTAGAGGACATTTTGGGACAGCATGGTGGCCAGCTATTAAGTCGTCTGTTTTCATCGCAGAATTCCACAGTATTCTGGACATCTGTGTTGGTGAATCTTTTGCAATTTGTTCAATGAACAATGGAGACAGCAAAGAAGAAAGCTGTAGGTGGGAAGCGCTGTATTGCGGGCGGCTGCAGCAACACAAATACGGCCGGTGTTTCATTGTTTTCATTCCCGAAAGATGACAGTCAAGCTTTACCATTGGCCTGTGGAGAACTGGGACAACAGAGACTATTACCAGGAGGACTTTGAGTTGGATGCGCAGACGCGGTACCGTGAGTACGCATGCAGCTGCGGCTTCCAAACATTTGATCGCTTGCCCGTACGTGCGTGCCGCTATGTACATGTCACGTACGCACCTTTGGGGACTTTGGGGAAATATATGTGCTGTATGAACTTTGGGGAGGTGAACGGTACTTTGGGCTGTAGGATTGAGTGTTGTGCAGGTGTTTGAGTTGTGTTGGCGGGTTATATGGACGGGAGGGGGGAGGTGTTTGTTATGCGGAATTAATTTGTGGCATAATAAATATAAGCCTGGTTGTGTTGTGGCTAATAGAGTATATATATGTCTTGTGTTTATTTACTGTTTTAGTCATTCCGAGCTGAATATCAGGTCCCACCCGCCTCTCACAGCATCTTCCCTATCTGAATCGCTCCCACTGCCCTCTAGTCCTTCACTCTCACTTTCCTCATCCACAAATCTTTCATCCTCGCTCAAATTAATGGGGAAATTGTCGCTTTCTCGGTCCGAATCGCTCTCGCTGCTGGTGGCCATGATTGTAAACAATGTGCAGATGTGAGGAGCTCCACAACCTGTGACGTCACGCTACTCGTCTGCTACTTCCGGTACAGGCAAGGCTTTTTTATCAGCGACCAAAAGTTGTGAACTTTATCGTCGATGTTCTCTACTAAATCCTTTCAGCAAAAATATGGCAATATCGTGAAATGATCAAGTATGACACATAGAATGGACCTGCTATCCCCGTTAAAATAAGAAAATCGCATTTCAGTAGGCCTTTAAGAAACAAAATATCTGAACTCACATTTCGTCGTCAGAACAGCTGAGCTAGCTTCCGGTGTTGTACCGAAATCTGTTACCCATCGGAATTTGTAACTCCAGGGGGCGATGTTCCCATGGCGTTTGTTTGATGGTTAAACGGCAAGCCCAAAGAGGAGGAGAAGAAGAACGCTTGCGTAAATGGCGTAAACTATCCTTAATGCTGAAACGTCAGTTGTCAGAATTTCAGCATTAATAAATTACACATTCTGGAAATCAATGATTACTATTATTATTCATTATAGTATGAGTCCATTGTTATTATTAATGCTGAAATTCTGACAACTGACGTTTCAGCAGGATAGTTTACGCCATTTACGCAAGCGTTCTTCTTCTCCTCCTCTTTGGGCTTGCCGTTTAACCATCAAACAAACATCATGGGAACATCGCCCCCTGGAGTTACAAATTCCGATGGGTAACAGATTTCGGTACAACACCGGCATGTCTACATTTAACAACTTAAACGGGGCTACTGCGCATGCTCTACACTAATGTGGCATGCTGGGTAATGGAGTTCTTATGTTACCTGGCTGATACATCACTATATATCTGCCTTAGGCCATCTAGAAGGCCTTACTGACAACAACTCGTGATCTGTTTGGCTATCACAACTGTCCCTCACTCTATGTGCCCGTTCACTTACAGTGCACGGACGCCTGCATTGCTGAATATGATGGCTTCTGGCAGATTTGGTACAGCATGGCAACATAAGCTAGCTGAATTCTGATTGGATAAAACTCTATAAACTAAAAACAAGGAGAGGCTTAATATGACATTAAGAGAATATGAATACTTTTAGATATTTAGGGAAAGTAAATGAAAAATTACTTTTATCATTAACTAAGATCATGATTTCTGGTTATGTTAGGCCAGCAGAGAAGGCGCACCACTGGTCAAAAGTGTTCGTAGTTCACTGAAAAACAACAATTCTGCAGTATACACAAGGATAGTCAGGCAATGCCATTTAAACAAACACTACTACAACACTGGTGGTACGCGGGCTACATCTAGTGGTACACCAAATAATCCCTTAATTCAAACACAGTGTTACTGTTCAAACTGTTTGTAATATTACAATGGCCAAAATGTTAAATATACTTGCTAAATAAAACCTCTGCCTTGTTTTTAATGAACATTTATTTAAACTACTGTAGTTGAATTTTGGTCATTATGGTGGTACATTATGGTGTTTTCCAAAGTCGTACTTGGTGGGAAAAAAAAAAGAGAATAAAAAACAATGAAAAATGCATGCAATGCAAATCCTAACATATAGTTTTTTTATGAGAGCTTGCAAAATAATTACACAGTGAGTGAATGAATTCATATATATATATATATATATATATATATATATATATATATATATATATATATATATATATATATATTTTTTTTATTTTTTTTTGAAGTACACACATTTGTTTTGAATAAATATTTTGATACCTGGAAAAAAAATTGCTAAATAGAATGTGTTGCTAAGAAACACAAGGCAATTAATATTGTGTATCCAAGGTTGTTGTTCTTGTTCTGAACAAAAATGTAGAACAACTTCACAAGAATACCTTTGCGAGGGTCTGTAATGTCAGGAAAAGACTGGCAGTTAACAGCATGTTAATGTACTGTATTGGAGTGGGGAGAGCAGTCTAAAATTGGGGTCAGAACTACATGCTACATTGGACAAAGAGAGCAAACAACATGAGGAGAGGAAAGGGAGCAAGCTATTCCTAGTTTTAGTTGGAAGTGTTTGGATTAAGAGCAGCACGGTGGGAGAGGGGTTAGTGCGTCTACCTCACAATACGAAGGTGCTGAGTAGTCTGGGGTTCAATCCCAGGCTCGGGATCTTTCTGTGTGGAGTTTGCATGTTCTCCCCGTGACTGCGTGGGTTCCCTCCGGGTACTCCGGCTTCCTCCCACCTCCAAAGACATGCACCTGGGGATAGGTTGATTGGCAACACTAAATTGGCCCTAGTGTGTGGATGTGAGTGTGAATGTTGTCTGTCTATCTGTGTTGGCCCTGCGATGAGGTGGTGACTTGTCCAGGGTGTACCCCGCCTTCCGCCCGATTGTAGCTGAGATAGGCTCCAGCGCCCCCCGCGACCCCAAAGGGAATAAGCGGTAGAAAATGGATGGATGGATGGATGTTTGGATTAAATAAAATATGTAGACTGCGTGTCATTAATTTGTTACCTCCAAAAATTAGATATGACAAAAAATAGGCAAAGTATTTTATAATTTCCCAGGTATCGTGACACATTATAGTAGAGTTTGGTCCGATACGGCCTGAAAATAAAATCTCAGATTTTTTCACCCAAAAATTGATTTACGACTTTTTCTGATTTATTCCCCAACTTTTTAAAGAAACCAAAACATACAAAGGACAGGTATAATTCAGTACAAGTTTTTCTTTTTTTAAATTAAAACTATTAGTTTGAAATGACACTGCATAAACTGCATCTTAGTCTTAGCAAAATTCTAAGTTGCATAATGTTGATCTTTTTAGACCAGATATAAATTATACTTTCTATGCAAAAATGTTCAAAGAACTACATTACTTCTTTCTTAAATAAAACACTTCTGTAAACAAAAACATAGCATTACACATGGCATCCAAAAAAATGCTAAACTCCACCATTGGATTAATAAAGTGCAATTTTAAAACTTCTGTCTTGAATAACAAACTAAAATGTAGTATTGTACACAGTATGCAAATCAATTATAATCTGCAACATTGACATTAATAAAGTGAGAACTGAAAACTTCTGTCTTGAATAAAATACTTGTGTAAATAAAAATGTATTATTATACATTGTCACATATTGTAAATAATCAAGTAAAACGTTGAGAGGATTAACTATAGTGTCAGTAAGTGGATAAACACAGGCTTTTTCATTCACACATCTTAGCGATGTGCAGAGCAACTGCTCTTGTGATCATTCTCCACTGTGCTTCTTTCTCATCATAACTTGTAAATTATTTCACGACAGTCAGCTGCTTTTTAGCCGGACTTTGTTTGTTGTTACGCTCTTGTTCCCCTCGTAAAGAGTTGCTTTCCCAGCACTCGGCTGGAGGCTTCGGTTTCAGATGCTGGAATAAGTTTGTTGAGCTGCTGTCTTTCTTAAACAAACTTTGCACCGTACAGTCATTTGTTCCACAGCTATTGATGCAAAACCCAACTATTAACAAAGCTTTTCTCACTCTCGTTGGCGTTAGTATTAGCCATGTTGTGCTATGTGTGTGTGGGGAAACTCCCTAAAAAATTGATGGGGAGGGCGGAAGCTATGGAAGTTCCTGGGGGCAAAAATATGCCGAAGCAAGAGGAGATTTTATTTTTTTAAATCGTTTGCAACAAAAAACTTGTATTTATCAACAAAATCACCCTTATACAAAAAAACTTGTATTCATCAATAAAATCACCCAAATACAAACGTTTGTACAAAAAACTTGTATTTATGAATAAAATCACCCAGACCTAAGTTAAGTGATTGTGAGGTTTTCAGCTTATGCACCCTTTAAAGCAGTGGTTCTCAAACTTTTTTTGTCATCCCCCACTTTGGACAAGGGCGAGTTTTCAAGCCCCACCTGCCCCCATCGCCCCAACAGAACGCTAACGCCAAGCTTAACATTTTCAAATTTATTGAACATCAAGTAACATCAAGTTGTATACATTCAAACTCAATAACATAAAATAACATCAAGTTCAATAATAAATAAAATAACTGTGCAGCTGTGGTATAACTTGCCCATCCATCCATTTTCTACCGCTTATTCCCTTTGTGGTCGCGGGGGGCGCTGGAGCCTATCTCAGCTACAATTGGGCGGAAGGCGGGGTACACCCTGGACAAGTCGCCACCTCATCGCAGGGCCAACACAGATAGACAGACAACATTCACACTCACATCCACACACTAGGGCCAATTTAGCGTTGCCAATCAACCTATCCCCAGGTGCATGTCTTTGGAGGTGGGAGGAAGCCGGAGTACCCGGAGGGAACCCACGCAGTCACGGGGAGAACATACAAACTCCACGCAGAAAGATCCCGAGCCCGGGATTGAACCCAAGACTACTCAGGACCTTCGTATTGTGAGGCAGATGCACTAACCCCTCTCCCACCGTGCTGCCTGGTATAACTTGCATCAAGTTCAATAATAAATAAAATAACTTGCATCAAGTTCAATAATAAATAAAACAAAAGTGTTATAACTTGCATCAAGTTCAATAATAAATAAAAAAAAGTGTTATAACTTGCATCAAGTTCAATAATAAATCAAAAAAAGTGTTATAACTTGCATCAAGTTCAATAATAAATCAAATAAAAGTGTTATAACTTGCATCAAGTTCAATAATAAATCATATAACTTGCATCAAGTTCAAAATAAATAAAATAAAAGTGCCACATTGCAATCTTTGCAAAAAAAAAGGAGGAGCTATGCATTTGGGAAGACAGGGCAAGTGACAGCACTTTGCCCCGGGAGAGCCACCTTGCTTCACTGTGAAACACATACTTGCCAACCCTCCCGGATTTTCCGGTAGACTCCCGAAATTCAGCGCTTCTCCCGAAAACCTCCCGGGACATATTTTCTCCCGAAAATCTCCCGAAATTCAGGCGTACCTGAGTGATGTGTCGACAGCATGTTTTCACGTCTGCTTTCCCACAATATAAACAGCGTGCCTGCCCACGTTATAACTGTAGAATGATCGAGGGCGAGTTCTTGGTTTCTTATGTGGGTTTATTGTTAGGCAGTTTCATTAACGTCCTCCCAGCATGGCAACAACACACAACAACAGCAGTCACGTTTTCGTCTACCGTAAAGCAGTTTGTCTGCCGTAAACAGCAATGTTGTGACACTCTTAAACAGGGCAATACTGCCATCTAATGTACATGCATATGTGACATTAACATCTAGGGCTTTTAGAGAGTGCAGTGCACAACTGCGCACACAACAAGGAGACGAAGCAGAATTCATCATCAGAGAGGGTGTTCAGCATGGTTAGAAAAATAATGACAGAGAATAGAACAAGGATGGACAATTCAACCCTTAACTCAACAATGAGTAGATGAGTGTTATGTGTGTGTATATGTGTAAATAAATGAACACTGAAATTCAAGTATTTCTCTTATTTATATATATATATATATATATATATATATATATATATATATATATATATATATATATATATATATATATATATATATATAGCTAGAATTCACTGAAAGTCAAGTATTTTTTATATATATATATATATATATATATATATATATATATATATATATATATATATATATATATATATATATATATATATATATATATATATATATAAAATATATATATGTGTGTGTGTGTGTGTGTGAAATACTTGACTTGGTGAATTCTAGCTGTAAATATACTCCTCCCCTCTTAACCACGCCCCCACCCCCAACCGCGCCCCCCACCCCCACCTCCCGAAATCGGAGGTCTCAAGGTTGGCAAGTATGGTGAAACAGCACGGCTGTATGATCAGCTCCCATTTCCTCACACAGTGCAGAGAATAGTCGCGCTTTCAGTGGTCGTGTTTTGATCAAATTTACCGCGCTCACATCTGTTAAAACCTCATTGAGTTCGGGGTTGAGCTGCCTTGACGCGAGTGCTTCCCGGTGAATGACACAGTGTGTCCAATGCGCATTTGGCGCAACCCTCTTTATTAGAGCCTGCAGCTTGTTTCTTGACCCTGCCATGGTCATTGCGCCATCAGAGCAAAAGCCCACACAGTTTTCCCATTTAAGGTCGTGTTCTTTGAGGAAACTGTCCATTATCTTGAACAGCTCATCAGCAGAGGCTCTATTTTTGATGTATTTGCAAAACAGCAAATCCTCGCACAGTGACTCGCCATTCACAAAGCGGACGTATGCGATGAACAGGCAGTCTTTATTGCTGTCAGTAGCTTCGTCCACTTGTAAAGCAAAACGACTTTCTTTTCATTTGTCTCCGAGTTGTTCCTCAAGATCACTTGCAATGTCGCATATACGTCTCGCAACTGTGTCGTTTGACAGTGGGACAGCTTTTCATTTTGCTGCGCTTGTCTCGTCAAGTTTGTTCCGCTTAGCCCCGCCCCCATTAGTTACTGTTGCTATTTCTGTCAAACTTTTGCTCCTACCTAGAAATGTAAAGCCTACAGGAAAAATAAGTAATTTACATTTATTTATAAAGCGGATTTCACAGACAGAATCACAAAGTGATTTACAGTGTGTATAGAAAATGAAAGCATAGTAAAAAAAAAAAATCTAAAAAAAAAAAAAAGAAAAAAAAAAAAATTAAAGTGAAATTCCCTCCCGTTCCTCGCGCCCCACCTGTCATGTCTCTATTCCCCACCAGTGGGGCGCGCCCCACACTTTGAGAAACGCTGCTTTAAAGCCCAGTTCAATATAAATACATATTGAGAATGTAAAGATATGAACATTTCATACAACGGTTATTGTTACCCAAATTGTCACTATTATTGAGGTTTTGTTGAATTAGGTCAAAAAGTATTTATACACACTGGAATCTTTTGACCAAGTTTCTTTTTAAATAACTAAAATAAATAGACACACTCTTAGAAAACCCACTATGTTGCATGTTTTGTGTTTCCTACGCTTTGCTGATAATATTTTAGTCCTAGTAATTTATCTGTTTTGATGGATGAGCTTTCATTGTTTTAAATATTGGTTTGCAATGTAGCACTTCAAGATGTATTTAAATTAGGGATGTCCGATAATGGCTTTTTGCCGATATCCTGTATTCCGATATTGTCCAACTCTTTAATTACCGATGCCGATATCAACCGATACCGATAACAACCGATATATACAGTTGTGGAATTAACACATTATTATGCCTAATTTGGACAACCAAGTATGGTAAAGATAAGGTACTTTTTTTTTTTAATTAATAAAATAAAATAAGATAAATAAATTAAAAACATTTTCTTGAATAAAAAAGAAAGTAAAACAATATAAAAACAGCTACATAGAAACTAGTAAAATTAACTGTTAAAGGTTAGTACTATTAGTGGACCAGCAGCACGCACAATCATGTGTGCTTACAGACTGTATCCCTTGCAGACTGTATTGATATATATTGATATATAATGTAGGAACCAGAATATTAATAACAGAAAGAAACAACCCTTTTGTGTGAATGAGTGTAAATGGGGGAGGAAGGTTTTTTGGGCTGGTGCACTAATTGTAAGTGTATCTTGTGTTTTTTATGTTGATTTAATAAAAATAAAAATAAAAATAAAAATAAAAATAAAAATAAAAATAAAAATAAATAAATAAAAATAAATTTAAAAAAACGATACCGATAATAAAAAAACGATATCGACAATTTCAGATATTATATTTTAATGCAATTATCGGCATCTCTAATTTAAATGAAAAGCGCCTAACAAATAAAATCTATTATTATTACTTATTATTTATGTCGGGCATTGAGGCGTCCTACTCTGTTCAGGGGTCCTTGTCCGCACCGTGAAAACACCTCGGTCTCGTATTCCTCTGAGTACAGAATGATCACTCACAGTAAGAGAGCACAGCTTGTAGGTTCAATGTGCACAATAGCATAATTGTTCAAACAGAAATGTGTTTATATACGTTTAGATTGGGGTATGTCGTTGTAAATGGGGAAATATGTTAATTTCTCTTGTTTTCATATTAGCATTTAAGCTAGCGAGCTGGCGCCAGTCACTTTGTGAGTTTATCAAAGTGCAGTTATTAATCACGGATTTTCAATCCCACTAACCACCGGTTATCACGGTTACCACGGTTATCATTAATAACGTCTTATCGTTACATCCTCAATACAGTACATAGTTACCGTAAAGAAAATGACAGTGTATGATGAGAAAGCGGAACTTGCGATACTGCTCAACCTCCAATCTTCTTCTTCTTAGATTCCGTCTAGTCGATGTCCACCTTGGACGATACCATGCACCAGTCTTCTCCACTCTGCTCTCTCCACCACTCTATCTCTTAGCTCAGCTAATGTCATTCCTGTTGTTTTTGTAATTCCCTTCATCCATATTTGCCTGTGTCTTCCTTCTCGACGTTTTCCCTCACATTTTCCAAGCATGATGTCTTTACCTAAGTTGTTGTTTCTTCTCATGATTTGGCCAAAATAACCTCGTAACCACCAATATTACACCATTATTACAACACACACACACACACACCAACAACTGAGTAGCCCAATCGTTGTATAGCATACCATATCACCACAGCCATAGCTTGTGACGCCTATGTTTTTAGTTAATTATACACCAGTTTTGTCGACAAGAGGACCTTGTGAGGTGTTGATTAAAATATCCACTATGTACACCGGGCTTATATGATAGTTCTTCATGTTTATCGAACAACAATGATTTTCTTTGTTTTCTTCCCTATATCCCATCCAATGCTCATTTTAGGTCATCTTTCATTCACCCTTCTTTGCTTTGTCTCTCTCGCTCTCTACCCAAAAATCCCCGACCATGGAGAACAAGCAATTTGCAGCATCTATTGGTGGCTAATTCACGCTCAGTGTTCATGAAAAATGTATAAGTGGCAGACTGTTGGGAGATTCGGGTTGGAGCTGGTCTCTGAGCAAGAGAAGAAACGTGCATTCATGGAACATAATAGCCTCCATCTGTCCGTTTGTCTGTCTAACTTCTCTTACAGTGTTTGATGACTTTAGAGCCATACAGTAAATATTCACATAACTCAGTGCAGTAAAAGCAGCTCAAACAAGCCCAACATGGCTATCTAAAATCTGAGGGTCGTTGCATGTGCAGTACGTGTGTGTAATTTACTGTCCTTTTGTTTGAATGTGTGCGACGAGCTGAACCTTTTTTCTAATATAATAAGACAGAAAAAAAACCTGTATCCTAATCTTTAAAATGTCAACGTGAATCAAGACTCCAGTTGGGAACTGGGTTGTGAGCGAGTAAGGTAGTGTTTGTGTACGTGAATGCATTTGGACAAACATTCACTGATGTGGTTAGTGTGTGTGTGTGTGTGTGTGTGTGTGTGTGTGTGTGTGTGTGTGTGTGTGTGTGTGTGTGTGTGTGTGTGTGTGTGTGTTCTTGTATTTTTACCCTTCTTGAGACATCAACAAGGAAAATTACCTTCCATATGAGGACTGGTGAACAAGTTTGGACCGAAACCATGGTCCCACTACAGGACCATTGCATCTAATAGAGAATGTCTCATTTGCACCCCTGGTGGTGAAATCTATCAAAATTAGGGTGATCCCAAAAAGAAGGGATTTTTCAAATTGACTGTGTGTCGGTTTTAAAAGTGCTCCCCCTCTGGTCATCATATGTAATAACAAGTGTGTGTAAGAAATTGAAATGCGTCCCCTTTAGCCAAAATTCATTTAAATAAATAAATAAATATGTATATAGAGACATACTGTAAAAACTTGAAGTAAATAATGAAGATTAAAAACCAATTACAAACAAAAAATTCAACAACAAAAAAAATCACTAAAAGCTGTCTTTTTCTCACAATGTGTCGACTTTTTTCTTATAAAATTGGGAACAATTTCTCATATTCTTTCTGTTTCTGTAATATTGCAATATTTTCTCGTAAAATTATAACTTTTTTATGTAAAATTATTACTTTTGAATGGGAAGTGGGGACGTTTGTCATATGAAATTATGACTTTTATCACAATATATGTTTGTGTTGTTCTTATAAATTAGTGACATTTTTTGAGTAAAATTATGACTTTTGTCATAATTTTGCCAAGTAAAATTCCGATTATTATTATAATTAGTGCGTCTGCCTCACAATACGAAGGTCCTGGGTTCGATCCTGCGCTCGGGATCTTTGTATGTTCTCCCCGTGACTGCGTGGGTTCCCTCCGGGTACTCCGGCTTCCTCCCACTTCCAAAAACTTGTACCTGGAAATAGGTTGATTGGCAACACTAAATTGTCCCTAGTGTGTGAATGTGAGTGTGAATGGTGTCTGTCCATCTGTGTTGACCCTGCGATGAGGTGGCGACTTGTCCAGGGTGTACCCCGCCTTCCGCCTGATTGTAGCAGAGATAGGCTCCAGCACCCCCGCGAAAATGGATGGATGGATGGATTATAATATTGCCAACATTTAAAAGTTTTCTTATAAAATTGTGACTTTTGTCGAGTAAAATTACGACTTTTAATAAAATAGTCAACATTTTAAGCTGTTTCTTGTAAAATTCCAACTTTTATCATAATACTGCACAAATGTTCAGTTTTTCTTGTAAAATTTTGACTTGCGTTGAGTAAAAATACGACTTTTATTATATTACTGCCAAAATTCAAAGTTTTTCTTGTGAAATTCCAACACATTTTTCACAACAAGCTTTTTTATATTTGTATGGTTTGTATATATTACTATTGTAAGTTGTAAATACCATTCTTTATACGTTTGTATATCTAGAAAGGCCGGTCCTAAAGAGGTAGGCATTTTTCGGAGGTCTCAAGAAGGTAACAAAAACAACAACGGTGTGTGTGTGTGAGTGTGTGTGGGTGTGTGTGAGTGTGTGAGTGTGTGCGTGCGTGCGGAGGAGTTAAAAGCGCAGGTATGTGATGACAGTTGATTAATAACATGACTGTATAGTGCCATCAGGGCTCATCACAGTGTGGATCCAGAATAATAGTCCTCCCAAGGAGTGTGCCCACACATACACAAACACACACATCATCTTGCTATAGCAACGCTGGCAGTGCTTCTAAATTCAAAGGGAGACCTAATTTCATCCTCCCCGCAGCCAGAGGGCGCTATGCTGCATGACAGCTGAGTTCCTCTTTGAAATATGTTCTTCCTTCACCCATCCTCTTTTAAAACCTATTAAGTCCTTCTTCTCGAGCAGGCTCCCTTCCTTCATTCCAGCCAATGTGCTGAGACACCAAGCATCCAGAATCACACATAAAAATAAACCCTGTGGATGACTGAAGGCAGGGAAAGCCGGATAGGACGCTAACACACTTGATTTGATCTTTTTGTCATCTGCAGTTGTTTTTTTGCTATGTGGTGTGAACCGAAAGAGGAAACAAAAGGGAGCGTGTCGTCGTTGCGATATATATCATTCAGCCTAAAATATGCAAAGTGAATTACTAATGAACACTTTCCAAACTATTAATGGACATACAATTTATGTTTTCAATCTTCTGCTCAGACTGGCTGAATAACATTTTGAAGACACTTTAACTGCAAATTAAAAATGGATGTAATGACAGAAAATGACCATTCATGAAAAAAAGCTTTGTGTCAGACGAATAGATTTAGGCTTTTAGTGCTGCTGAATATGAAATCCACAAATCAAGTCCGCAATATAGATGTAACCTCATTTTATCATACTATTTTTCTTATTTTTAAGTACTCCATTTTGAGGAAAATATCTAAACTGTTGTTGAACAAAGTATAAACATGTGTTTCATATTTATGTACTCTTACAGTTAGCCTCCATGCACACAATGCTTAACGTTCTGTTTACAGTATGGATAATTACACAGTGATATAATAGATATATAAAATAGATGTATCAAGATTTGTATTTACAACATTAATAATATATACATACTATGTAATAGAAAAAAGGTAAGCTTTTAGTTTTGTTCTTTTTTGTTTTGAATTTTTTGTTTGTAACTGGTTTTTAATTTTCATTATTTACTTCAAGTTATTACAGTATGTCTCTATATACATATTTATTTATTTATTTAAATACATTTTGGCCAAAAGGGGCACATTTCCTTGTACTTTTCCTTGTTGATGTCGCAAGAAGGGTACAAATACAAGAACACACACACGCACGCACGCACACACACACGCACACACAGTATCAGACAGTGATTCTTAAGCTGAGGTACGCATAGTTTGGCTTTTTTAATACATTGAATGTTGATCCATCACCCTGATGTTATTCTTGTTTGTACAAACATTTGATAAATAGAAAAATATACATTTTATGAAGGCTACAACCCATTATTCAGGTATGTCTTGTTTTGTATGCAAAAATGTGCTTCAACACACTAACTTTTCTATTTACGAACCCTGTTCAGGAACCAGTTAAGGTGGGAAATGAGAGCTCCACAGTACTGTTTATGCATTATACATTTTTATTCTGTTCGGCACTGAGACACAGATGAGGTGTGTGTGGCTGAAAAATTTAAAACTCCTAATCCATTAGAGGTACAACATATAGACAAGTCTTGCAGAGAGACACCAGTTAGATGAAAGATTGAAAAAAGGATCCAGACATGGGACATTTATTTCCTTCAAGGGTCAATCCTCAATCCCTTTTTTCTCCCTCCTTTTCTTCCTCCTTCCTCCCCTGTAGCGACTGGAGAGGCGCCAGTGGAACCCAACTGGTGTTTTCTTAACCAAGTTCATCCCTCTCCATTTCCCCTCAGTCTCAAATCATAAAGCCTGTCACATCCTGGGGGTGTACACTTGTGAACACACACACACACACACACACACACGCACACACACACACACACACACACACACACACACACACACACACACACACACACACACACACACACACACACACACACAACCATTCTCACCAGTCAGCTCGTCAAGGGTAGCTGGGTAAAAAACATGGCCTCCCCAACTCCCTGCCACGGCTGCTCAGCCTTGTGTTACCGGCTTGCTTTAACAACCTTTGCTGGCCAGCAGAGCTCCCAGTAGGTAGAACTGCGTCTCGCCATCAAGATACAACTAAAAGCTTTCAAAAAATATATATATTTTTTTACAGATCCCCATTGGGATATTTTCTTTTAGTGTGCCTCTCCTCCACAGCATCACATGGTATCAGCGGTGGGTTAGCGCAGGGAGGAATTCAGAGTCAACACAGACGTTTAAAAGGCCCCAACTAATGACTGGTTTCTTTTCAACTTCCAATCATTTCAAACTTGACTTGGATCACATTCTCAATAAAAGACGGGGTAACACTTTAGTATATGAAACATATTCACCATTAATTAGTTGCTTATTAACATGCAAATTAGTAACATATTGGCTCTTTATTAGTCATTATTAGGTACTTATTAGTGTCTTATTCTGCATGGCCTTATTATACAACCAGTAAGCCATTAACTAAGAGTCTTCCCTCAATAACCTCAGAATTATTGCTTATTAGTATAGTACTAAGGAAGTTGTTGAATATGATTGTCCCTTTAATGCCACCTAATGAATATGGTCTGTTCTTACCATACTTGCCAACCCTCCCGGATTTTCCAGGAGACTCCCGAAATTCAGCGCCTCTCCCGAAAACAAATTTTCTCCCGAAAATCTCCCGAAATTCATGCGGACCTGAGTGACGTGTCGACAGCCTGTTTTCACGTCCGCTTTCCCACAATATAAACAGCGTGCCTGCCCAATCACGTTATAACTGTAAAATGATTGAGGGCGAGTTCTTGGTTTCTTATGTGGGTTTATTGCTAGGCAGTTTCATTAACGTCCTCACAGCGCGGTAACAACACACAACAACAGCAGTCACGTTTTTGTCTACCGTAAAGCAGTTTGTCTGCCGTAAACAGCAATGTTGTGACACTCTTAAACAGGACAATACTGCCATCTACTGTACATGCATATGTGACAATAACATCTACGGCTTTTAGAGAGTGCAGTGCACAACTGCGCACACAACAAGGAGACGAAGCAGAATGCATCATCAGAGAGGGTGTTCAGCATGGTTAGAAAAATAGTGACAGAGAATAGAACAAGGATGGACAATTCAACCCTTAACTCAACAATGAGTAGATGAGTGTTATGTGTGTGTATATGTGGAAATAAATGAACACTGAAATTCAAGTATTTCTCTTATTTATATATATATATAATACAATAAATATAAATAGCTGGAATTCACTGAAAGTCAAGTATTTCATATATATATATATATATATATATATATATATATATATATATATATATATATATATATATATATATATATATATATATATATGAAATACTTGATATATATTTCATATATATATATATATATATATATATATATGTCTTAATAAGGTTATCAAAAAATAGTGCTCGATACCGTAGTAGAGCGCAATATATGTATGTGTGGGAAAAAAAATCACAAGACTATTTCATCTCTACAGGCCTGTTTCATGAGGGGGTTCCCTCAATCATCAGGAGATTTTAATGGGAGCATTCACATACCATGGTTTGTATAGGGCACAGAGTGGGTGGGTACAGGCTGGCGTAGGGGCGTGGTGATTGGCTCATGTGTTACTACCTAGGAGGTGTTTCCGTCTGTGGCGGCATGCTGTTACAATTTTGCTGCGCTTGTTGAGGGATGACAGGTCTGGACGATAAATAATAAACAGTTTCTCTTTCAAGCATAGGTTGCATCTTTTATTACCACTATTGTAAGGTGTGCTGGATGCAAGAATTTGCCATGTTATTGAATATTCAACATTATTGTCTTTGAGGTCCCAAATGTGTTTGCTGAGTTCTGTGGTATTCCGCAGGTTTTGGTTCCTGAAAGAAGCCTTGTGATTGTTCCATCTGGTTTTGAACTCTCCCTCGGTTAATCCTACATATGTGTCGGATGTGTTAATGTCCTTGCGTGTTACCTTAAATTGGTAGACAACTGATGTTTGTAAGCACCCCCCGTTGAGAGGGCAATCAGGTTTCTTTCGGCAGTTGCAGCCTTTGTTGGTTTTGGAGTCGCTCTGTCCGGGGGTCGACGGCTCATTTGCAATTGTTTTGTTGTGGTTTGAGATAATTTGTCGTATATTGTTCATACAGCTGTAGCTCAATTTAATGTTGTTCTTGTTGAATACTTTTCTTAGGGTGTTGTCTTTGGGAAAGTGTTTGTCAATCAGATTGAGGAATTTGTGTCCAATGTTAGTTGAGACGTTTTTGCTGTATGGGGGGTTGTACCAGATGATGTCGTTTCGTTTTCTGTTCTTTTTTGGTTGGTTTCCTGGCGTGGGTTCATAGGTGAGGGTGAAATTGTATCCGCTTTCATCAAGGGCTTTTTGGTACGGGGGGGTTGCTTGGTCAAATTCAGCTTTGCTAGATGACAGCATCGATAGCCTTTTATTAATTCCGGTAGGTATTCTTTTCGTGGTGGTGGGTGGATGGTTGCTGTCCTGGTGCACGTATTGGAGTGTTGTGTTGGGTTTCGTGAATGGTTGGTAGCTGTTATTTCTCAGGTTGAAAGTGACGTCAAGGAAGTTGACGGTTTGCTTGTTGGCTTCAATCGTGATCCGTAGGCCTTTCTCTTTGAAAATTTGGCATATGCGCTTCTTGGTATTCTCGCTGCTCCTTGGCGAGGCGCGACACACTGCCAGTCCGTCATCACGGTAAATACCAAGGTTCAGATTGAGGCTAGCGAGCTGGGAGAGGAGGAAACTCCCAACGAGTTCACACGTTTCTGCTCCGTCAAAACTTCCCATAGTGACGTCAAATGTTGCATTGTTCTTTTTTTGCCATGGTGTACTGTTGTGGATGAGAATGGAGTTTTTTGCGTGGATGATGATGTTTCTTTCGTTGCCTGTGATTGAGTCGTAGTCTGAGGCGAAGTCTAGTGCTTGAGTCAGTAGGTCTTGCGTGATGGAAGGGTAAAATTCTTCGATATCAAAGGAGATAAAGTTGTGCTGTTGTTTGTCTTGGATGTTGTTGAACCATTTGATTACTGCTGCTGTATTTCTCCATTGGTTGAGTGGTGTTTTGTCCTTGATTTTTGTGTTGACTCTGTCCAGGATTATTTTGCTGATTTTTCCTATTTCAGATTTAGTTGGGTTTATTAGTCGGCATGTTGGGTTATTTGCGAAGTTGGGTTTGTGGTCCTTCAATGTGATGAAGGCTTCCTTGTTGGCTGTGGCGTCCACCCTGTCCTCAATGTCCAGTTCAGCCGCGATCCTTTTATTTTCCAGGTGGATGTTCTGTAAGGTGTTGGGTTGTGCTTTTTTGTATGATTTGGTGATGCTTCTGTCCAGTAAGGTGTGATGTTCTGGTATGTCCATTCTGTAGAAGTTTGTGGTTTTATCGGCAGCTATGATGAGGTTGTTTACTTTCTTGATGCGCTCCTTGTCATTTTTCAGCTTGGTGAGGAGTGGGTTGCGGATTGGCTTGAATTTGACTGATTGTATCATTTTGAGCATGTCGTTCTCAAAATCCTTTAGTTCCTCAACTGTGGGTGGGTTCTTGGTAGATTTGAATCCGTAAGTTTTCTTTTGCGTTCCTTTTGTTTCAGGGTGGAGGAAAAAATGTGCTTTCCACCGCATCCTTCTTAGGAAGTGTTCCGTCTTTTCTATGAGCCTTAGCTTGTAGTCATTCTGCGCGGGTATGGGAATGTTCTTCGTGGAGTAGTCGATGTTGAATTTTTCCATTTCTGATCGTCGTACAGTGCTCAACAAATGTCAATTTGGAGCGGAGTATATGTCTTAATAAGGTTATCCAAAAAATAGTGCTCGATACCGTAGTAGAGCGCAATATATGTATGTGTGGGAAAAAAAATCACAAGACTATTTCATCTCTACAGGCCTGTTTCATGAGGGGGTTCCCTCAATCATCAGGAGATTTTAATGGGAGCATTCACATACCATGGTTTGTATAGGGCACAGAGTGGGTGGGTACAGGCTGGCGTAGGGGCGTGGTGATTGGCTCATGTGTTACAATTTCCGTCTGTGGCGGCATGCTGTTACAATTTCGCTGCGCTTGTTGAGGGATGACAGGTCTGGACGGTAAATAATAAACAGTTTCTCTTTCAAGCATAGGTTGCATCTTTTATTACCACTATTGTAAGGTGTGCTGGATGCAAGAATTTGCCATGTTATTGAATATTCAACATTATTGTCTTTGAGGTCCCAAATGTGTTTGCTGAGTTCTGTGGTATTCCGCAGGTTTTGGTTCCTGAAAGAAGCCTTGTGATTGCGGATTGCGGAAGACCACAGAACTCAGCAAACACATTTGGGACCTCAAAGACAATAATGTTGAATATTCAATAACATGGCAAATTCTTGCATCCAGCACACCTTACAATAGTGGTAATAAAAGATGCAACCTATGCTTGAAAGAGAAACTGTTTATTATTTACCGTCCAGACCTGTCATCCCTCAACAAGCGCAGCGAAATTGTAACAGCATGCCGCCACAGACGGAAACACCTCCTAGGTAACACATGAGCCAATCACCACGCCCCTACGCCAGCCTGTACCCACCCACTCTGTGCCCTATATAAACCATGGTATGTGAATGCTCCCATTAAAATCTCCTGATGATTGAGGGAACCCCCTCATGAAACAGGCCTGTAGAGATGAAATAGTCTTGTGATTTTTTTTCCCACACATACATATATTGCGCTCTACTACGGTATCGAGCACTATTTTTTGGATAACCTTATTAAGACATATACTCCGCTCCAAATTGACATTTGTTGAGCACTGTACGACGATCAGAAATGGAAAAATTCAACATCGACTACTCCACGAAGAACATTCCCATACCCGCGCAGAATGACTACAAGCTAAGGCTCATAGAAAAGACGGAACACTTCCTAAGAAGGATGCGGTGGAAAGCACATTTTTTCCTCCACCCTGAAACAAAAGGAACGCAAAAGAAAACTTACGGATTCAAATCTACCAAGAACCCACCCACAGTTGAGGAACTAAAGGATTTTGAGAACGACATGCTCAAAATGATACAATCAGTCAAATTCAAGCCAATCCGCAACCCACTCCTCACCAAGCTGAAAAATGACAAGGAGCGCATCAAGAAAGTAAACAACCTCATCATAGCTGCCGATAAAACCACAAACTTCTACAGAATGGACATACCAGAACATCACACCTTACTGGACAGAAGCATCACCAAATCATACAAAAAAGCACAACCCAACACCTTACAGAACATCCACCTGGAAAATAAAAGGATCGCGGCTGAACTGGACATTGAGGACAGGGTGGACGCTACAGCCAACAAGGAAGCCTTCATCACATTGAAGGACCACAAACCCAACTTCGCAAATAACCCAACATGCCGACTAATAAACCCAACTAAATCTGAAATAGGAAAAATCAGCAAAATAATCCTGGACAGAGTCAACACAAAAATCAAGGACAAAACACCACTCAACCAATGGAGAAATACAGCAGCAGTAATCAAATGGTTCAACAACATCCAAGACAAACAACAGCACAACTTTATCTCCTTTGATATCGAAGAATTTTACCCTTCCATCACGCAAGACCTACTGACTCAAGCACTAGACTTCGCCTCAGACTACGACTCAATCACAGGCAACGAAAGAAACATCATCATCCACGCAAAAAACTCCATTCTCATCCACAACAGTACACCATGGCAAAAAAAGAACAATGCAACATTTGACGTCACCATGGGAAGTTTTGACGGGGCAGAAACGTGTGAACTCGTTGGGAGTTTCCTCCTCTCCCAGCTCGCTAGCCTCAATCTGAACCTTGGTATTTACCGTGATGACGGACTGGCAGTGTGTCGCGCCTCGCCAAGGAGCAGCGAGAATACCAAGAAGCGCATATGCCAAATTTTCAAAGAGAACAGCCTACGGATCACGATTGAAGCCAACAAGCAAACCGTCAACTTCCTTGACGTCACTTTCAACCTGAGAAATAACAGCTACCAACCATTCACGAAACCCAACACAACACTCCAATACGTGCACCATGACAGCAACCACCCACCCACCACCACGAAAAGAATACCTACCGGAATTAATAAAAGGCTATCGATGCTGTCATCTAGCAAAGCTGAATTTGACCAAGCAACCCCCCCGTACCAAAAAGCCCTTGATGAAAGCGGATACAATTTCACCCTCACCTATGAACCCACGCCAGGAAACCAACCAAAAAAGAACAGAAAACGAAACGACATCATCTGGTACAACCCCCCATACAGCAAAAACGTCTCAACTAACATTGGACACAAATTCCTCAATCTGATTGACAAACACTTTCCCAAAGACAACACCCTAAGAAAAGTATTCAACAAGAACAACATTAAATTGAGCTACAGCTGTATGAACAATATACGACAAAGTATCTCAAACCACAACAAAACAATTGCAAATGAGCCGTCGGCCCCCGGACAGAGCGACTCCAAAACCAACAAAGGCTGCAACTGCCGAAAGAAACCTGATTGCCCTCTCAACTGGGGGTGCTTACAAACATCAGTTGTCTACCAATCTAAGGTAACACGCAAGGACATTAACACATCCGACACATATGTAGGATTAACCGAGGGAGAGTTCAAAACCAGATGGAACAATCACAAGGCTTCTTTCAGGAACCAAAACCTGCAGAATACCACAGAACTCAGCAAACACATTTGGGACCTCAAAGACAATAATGTTGAATATTCAATAACATGGCAAATTCTTGCATCCAGCACACCTTACAATAGTGGTAATAAAAGATGCAACCTATGCTTGAAAGAGAAACTGTTTATTATTTACCGTCCAGACCTGTCATCCCTCAACAAGCGCAGCGAAATTGTAACAGCTTGCCGCCACAGACGGAAACACCTCCTAGGTAACACATGAGCCAATCACCACGCCCCTACGCCAGCCTGTACCCACCCACTCTGTGCCCTATATAAACCATGGTATGTGAATGCTCCCATTAAAATCTCCTGATGATTGAGGGAACCCCCTCATGAAACAGGCCTGTAGAGATGAAATAGTCTTGTGATTTTTTTTCCCACACATACATTCATATATATATATATATATATATATATATATATATATATATATGAAATACTTGACTTGGTGAATTATAGCTGTAAATATACTCCTCCCCTCTTAACCACACCCCCAACCACGCCCCCCCCCACCTCCCGAAATCGGAAGTCTCAAGGTTGGCAAGTATGGTTCTTACACAACAAAACACAAAACTACAAATGTTAATAGTGTCCAAATAATTCTAAATTAAGTCTTTGTTACTTAGAACATGTTCCCCTAGTGTCCAAATAACTCTAACCTTAACCGTGCAAATAACTTTATATTGGGGTTGTACGGTATACCGTCCATCCATCCATTTTCTACCGGTCATTTTCGGTACGATACCGTCTCTGAAACGTACCGGTCCCGCGTCGAAGTCACGCCGTGACATTCATGGTTTAAGAGCAGAGAAGCATGTTCGGCGGCACACAATCACAGAGTACTTACAAGCAGACACAGTGTGTTGACAGAAAAGGGAAAACGGACGCATTTTGGTGTAAAAACAAACGATAAAGGTGAAGTCATAACACTGAAATGCCCTCAGGAAGAGGTGCTTCAAGACATGGCTAGCTAGCTAGCGGCTAACGTCGATCCGCCGTCGACAGTGTTTTAACGACTTCTAAATCACTAATACTGGTCTCCATGGCGACAACTAAAATTAGTTTCTTACAAGTATCATCCCTGCAGGACGAGGAATAGCTAAACATGCTTCACTACACACTAGAGATGCGCGGTTTGCGGACACAACCGCGGAGTCCGCGGATTATCCGCGGATCGGGCGGATGAAATTTAAAAAAATAAGATTTTATCCGCTCGCGGGTCGGGTCGGGCGGATTAATTAGATTTTTTCTTTTTTTTTTTTTTTTGCGGGTGGCAGTTAAACCAATTGGGAAATATATATACATAGTTAAATGTTGTTACCCACATACGAAAAACGAGCAGGCACCTGCAGCATATGCCACAACAGAAGAAAAAAAAAAAAAGAGATGGACACTTTTACGGAGCGGAGGGACGCCTCGCCGGGGTCCGGGACCGAGGCTCCTTCCCCCGAGAGGGCCCCACCGGGAGCCGTAGCTGAGGCGATCCGCGAGAAGGGCCCGACGCACGTCCAGGGTCACTACCGCGCCCACCGCACCGACACCCCGCCTCGTCCGCTTTCGCCGCGGCCGGCGTCACGCGCAGCAGGTAAGCAGCTTACCTGCCCGCCACCCCCGTGGCCGGGGGCTCGTAACATGGGTCACTCCGCGCGCTCCGCCCGCGCAGCTTACCTGCTTGCTCGCAAAATGATTATTAGCATTCAGACAGGTTAAAATGTTGCTAAAACCATCACTTTTCTATCAGTCACAGTGACTTTTCAAAACAAAAATATTACAGCAAAAATCATATGGGTTGATTGACATGTTTATTCTGTAAGCTAACTTCAATAGTTTGAAATTATTTTGACAGTTAATGCCAGTTATCCTGTCAACCTTTCACAAGACTTCAATTTGTTAATTGAAAGTATAAATAGTATAAACACTTTTAACAGTATGTCGTGCTGTGAAATACAGCCGACAGGATGGCGCACCAAACACAAAGCAAGGCCATGCTGCAGGAAAACAAAGGACTTCTTTCATTTAAGGTTTGTGATAAACCATCAAACTCATTCGTTAAAAGGACTCTATAGTAATATAAAGCGAATTTTTCTGGACATTATCATGCAAGAAAAGTTTATTTTTGGGATCGCGATCACCGCGTAATGATTTTTAAAGGTTGCATTACATTATTAACTGTCCCATGTGATCAGCCAGTGCGATTGGAAGTCCATGCTCAATTATTGCCTCCGTAAATAAAACTTCGGCATTTATCACATCCAAAGAATCTGTTTGGGCGACAAAAAACGTTGAAAGTTTTCCACTTGTATCGGTAGCAACGGCATTAGACTTGTGTTTTTTTGTCCCAACGTGGTCTTTTACATCGCTAATTCCTCCGTGTCCGATCGAAAAATCTTGTCTGCACAAGGTGCAATTCGCGTAGTTTTCACCCTTTTTTTTTTTTTTTTATTAATATTAGATATATAACAACGGGCGGATGGCGGGCGGATGCAGTTCTGATCAAACGTTACATCGGGTGGATGGCGGATGGTTGACGACTTTCTGCCGCGGTTGCGGATGAAATAAATTGCCTATCCGCGCATCTCTACTACACACCGTAGCTCACCGGCATCAAAATGTAAACAAACGCCATTGGTGGATCTACACCTAACATCCACTGTAATGATATCATGTACAGGCACGTGTCTAGTTGATACTACTATGATTACGTCGATATTGTTTGGCATCACAACATCGTCTTTCTTTTTTTTTTATGTATATATTATGTTTATAAACTCAGGAAATATGTCCCTGGACACATGAGGACTTTGAATATGACCAATGTATGATCCTGTAACTACTTGGTATCGTATTGATACCCAAATGTGTGGTATCATCCAAAACTAATGTAAAGTATCAAACAACAGAAGAATAAGTGATTATTACATTTTAACAAAAGTGTAGATAGAATATGTTAAAAGAGAAATTAAGCAGATATTAACAGTAAATGAACAAGTAGATTAATAATTAATTTTCTACCACTTGTCCTTAATAATGTTGACAAAATAACAGTATGATAAATGACACAATATGTTACTGCATATGTCAGCAGACTAATTAGGAGTCTTTGTTTGTTTACTCATTACTAAAAGACAAGTTGTCTAGTATGTTCACTATTTTATTTAAGGACTTAACTGCAAAAAGAAACATATATTTATTGTACCCTAACATTTGTTGTTAAAATAAAGCCAATAATGCAATTTTTTGTGGTCCCCTTTATTTAGAAAAGTACAGAAAAGTACCAAAATAATTTTAGTACCGGTACCAAAATATTGGTATCGTTACAACACTACTCTAGACATATTCTAAGTCTTTGTTACTTAGAATATGTTCCCCATACTAAAGTGTTCCCAAAGACTGTATACCAGAGCTACTGGTGGCTTTAATTGGACTCCAGACAAGTGAACTCTCAAAGGGATGCCGATGGTGTGACAAAGAGGGATTTCACCTCAGATGATTTTGGCTTCCTTTATATGGGAAAGGGGTTGTAATGGTAAGCCCTAACAAAAACACATGTTCACCAATCTTGAGAAGGAGTATCAAATATGTGTGTACTGTACGCAAAGCTGTGTGTGCATGCTAAATGATTCATGAGGCGCAAAAGAAACCAGGCCGGCGTACAAGCATAAAACTAGACTGTCTGCATTTTAAATGAAGAACATTCTTCTGACCCGCTGTGTCATGATATCTGGTGTGACTGTGAAATAGGCCAGAGATAAAACATGGAATAGTCCATGTGTGCATGACATGCACATTTAAGAAGCACGTATACTGTGTACTCGCTTTAACGAACAAAACTGCAGTGATGGGCAGTAACAAGCTACATGTAGCTAACCTACGTAGCTTAACTACATTTTCCAGTGGCTTGGCCATTAGCTACTTTTTTAACGAGAAGCTTTTCCTGTAGCCTACCTACTTTTAGGCCCATGTAGCTAGGTAGCTTACATCAAACCTACGAGCTACAAAGACAGAAAATGGACAGCAAATCAAGGCCCCAAAAATATGAAGAAAATACAATGACCTGGATAAATGAGAACATCCATTCATACAGAGAAAATCCATGTTGATTGGTTGGTGTTTGTATGATGAGTCACAATTGACTTAGGTTAGGCCCAGATGAAACATTACGGACTGGACAATCAGAGGCAAGATAAGGCGGGTCATTTAAACTAGTAAGCAAAATCATAACAGTCGCGCACTCATGTCACATGACTGTAGGCCTGGGCCGATAACAAATTTTGTTTGACGATATATTGACCTGCACATTATTTTTGAGACCAAATTAACCACTGATGTAAGGATAATACATAATAATAATACTAATATACAATAATGCTTGTATATCTTTTCAAATGCAATAAACTTGAATTTCTCACATATTTTTTGAAATGAATTGAAATGAAAACGTTTAAATGTCCAAGTTAAATAAAACAAACAAATAATAAAATATGCTTTGCACATTAGCAAAAGTTTGCATTTGAATAAATATCACAACTAAAATCAATACAATATGTTAAAGAGGAGGTGCAGGCCCTCAAATATACAGATGCAAAACACTAAATAAAATGGCTAAATAATGTATTGACAAACAAAGGTGCACATGTTGTACATTACTTACAAGTCCAGAGAAACAATATAAACATTACATTATAAGCAGATGTATTATCAAGTCATATGCAAAAAAAAACAACAACTTACAGTAAGTCTGGCGGATTGCGAGCGAGGAAACAAAGACATGACATGACATCATGATAAATGTTGCAAATTGTCAAATGTTTGCAGCGTTTTTAGAGATGCTAGTATTATAACTGCATTAAATTTCAGCAAGTCGTTGACAATGTACAGTATTTAACCACACTTTCTGTGAACGCACACTATTTTGCACAGTCTTGTTTGCACTCACATGGCTTGCTCACCGAACGCTTCAGTGACGGTGGACTGTCAAGTGGGTGCAGGTTTATTGAAGTCGCGCACATTCTGCAAACTGGCTCCTCTGTGTTGATAGGCTCATCTTCTAAAGCAGTGGTTCTTAACCTGGGTTCGATCGAACCCTAGGGGTTCGGTGAGTTGGGCTCGGCGGAGGTCAAGACACACCCGACTCATCGTGTAAATAAAAACTTCTCCCTATCGGCGTATTACGGATACGGCAACAGCAGAAGTCACACTGATTTGCAGGTGTGTAATTTGTTGTGACTTTATGCACTGTGTTGGTTTTGTTCTTTGAACAAGGTGATGTTCATGCATGGTTCATTTTGTGCACCAGTAAAAAAAACATGGTAACACTTTAGTATGGGGAACATATTCACCATTAATTAGTTGCTTATTAACATGCAAATTAGTAACATATTGACTCATAACTAGTCATTATTAAGTACTTATTAATGCCTTATTCGTCATGACCTTATTATAACCCTAACCCTCTAACCCTAACACTAACCAAATAACTCTAAATTAAGTCTTTGTTACTTAGAACATGTTCCCCATACTAAAGTGTTACCAAAAACATATAACTTTGTCTTGAATTTGAAAAAAAAAAAACATTTTATTTTTCACTAAAGAAGGGTTCGGTGAATGCGCATATGAAACTGGTGGGGTTCTGTACCTCCAACAAGGTTAAGAACCACTGATCTAAAGGTTTAAACTGAAATATTCCCACATTGGTGCGGTGGCATTTGGTTTTGTGATCATTTTGTCCATGTTAGCTGCTACATGCTAAATAGTTGCACTGTGTGATGCTAGCTAGCGGGCCAGCATCTCCGCCTCTTCGCACAAAGAGTCAAAGACACTTCACCACCTTCACTTAATTTCGCTATGGCAGAAATGCACACAGCTGCTGAAAGCAACAAAAAGCTTGAATGATCTTGAAGCTATCGACGCTGGAAAAACATACCGACTTAATTTTTATATATCATCTGTTAATTGACTGATCAAATATTGGCCCAGGCCTACATAATGACGTGGGAGTCGGAGACAGAGGGATGCTTTAAGCTGATGACTCAAAAAAAACAAAAACAAACAAAAAAAATGAAAATGGCAGAGGAATTTTCTCTTGCAATTTATATTTTTCTTTTAGTAATGACAATGACGTCCAGGAAACTCACAATAAGGCGTGTCTTTAGCCATATTTAGACAATTATATGCATTTCGGGAAAACAATGCCCAAAACCTTAGTTTTTAGTTGTTTACTCTATAAACCAAAATCATAACTGTTCTCTTCATTGAAGACGTTCAACAAAAATTTAGGTATAAACACATTAAGGTGAGTTGAGTTTTTGAAAAGTTAGATAGATAGATAGTACTTTATTGATTCCTTCAGGAGAGTTCCCTCAGGGAAATTTAAATTCCAGCAGCAGTGTACAGAATTGAGATCACATTTAAAAAGTAAAAAGTAAATAATGGGGGTACAAATGGAAATAAAATTGAAAATATTACAATAAGAATAAAAATAAAAAGCAACAATAAGAATAAACATATCAGTAAAAATAAGAATATAACAAGAGAAACTAGGCAGTAGTAACCAATGTATTGCACTATTGCACTGTTTTTTGTTGCAGTTTATTTCAGCATTGTTATTGTTTTGCAATGTCATCCTAGTACCCCCTCCCCCCAGAGAGGACTTGTACAGTCTGATGGCGTGTTGTACTGCACATAATCATTATCAACTGTTCCCAAACAACACACAAGTCATTGTTTTTTTAGTCAAGATATAGATAAATGCTGTTTTTTTTTACTGTAGGTAGAGAAAATGAACCAATTCATTTCTTCATAAAGTAATGTGCCAAAACTAGGTGGTCGTCCAGCAAATGCTGTGTCATATTAGACGTATCAATCCCTTTCTTTTGTTAGATTTTGCAGACCGTCTTCAATTATCCTAGATAATATGATTACATAACAAATGTGTACTGCAGTTTAAACATACTTTAAATAAATAACATCTAAAGGATAGCCTTGCAAGTCGAAGGACTTGTTCTGCTGCTGCGATGTGACTGAGAGCATTTTCTCTGGCTTCAGATTAGCGCTCCTATTCTCGGACATGCGACATGTTTGCGGCGGTGGCGTCCGGGAGCTTTTGTGGCCTTCAACACTGCCGTCCCTTCTAAGAATAGGCGGCAGCATCCAGGCAAAATCTCCTCTCTGCCTGCTCAGTGCTCTCCTTCCACAAATATGGACAAAGACAGCAGCTCATACAGTTCTTTTTTCTACATGGGCAATGCAGGCGAAATACGTTAACTGCTGAGGGACTTGGCGAATGTAACTTGATACGAAAATATGTCTGACTTCATCCCTTTTTCATCTCCCTCTCAGTTCTTCGGCTTGGAACTTCCACTGCAGTCTTATGTGTGCTAATGTGGAGGCTGAATGTAACCCTGCTGGATGACATTACTGTGCGCTGCCTGCCTGCTGGCCTGTCTGCCTGCCGGGGGACTCTCAAATAAAACGCAGCAGTGTGCAGAGCCAGTCAGGGTACATTCCGTAGCTGCAGACTGATATGCTCTGATGGAGTGTGCGTGAAACTGGCAGAACGTGCATCAAAGTGCACTTAGGCGTGTGTGTGTGTGTGTGTGTGTGTGTGTGTGCAAGTGTGTGGTTGTGGAGAGAGAGAGAGAGTTGCAGCCTCTCCAGCTGTGACCTGTCAATCATTTATGACCTAACACTCAAAGGAGGGCAATGTGGACACAGGCAGGAGAGAGAGTTAGTATTTGACAATTTTTTTTTTGGGGGGGGGTAATAAGTTAAGGGGTGCAGACATGAAGGAATATTTCTGTCACTTGTGTGCATGTGTGAATAAAATGCTGTCGCCTTAGCCTGCATTCAGCATCCTCCTCACCCTGAACAAATGACAAAAAGATAACCGTGTTTCACCTCACCACTTCACGCCCTTTCTCTCTCCGCTTATTTGCTTACTCATCCTGTTCTTGCCCACCCTCACAACCCCCCAGCTAGCTTCTCACTCTCTGTTTCCACATGGCTGGCCATCCACGCCCATGTCTCACAGAATAGGAGGCGGCGCGGAAGCTTGGCAGGCTGTCAGAGGAGCGCTGGAGAGCTGGGAATATGTACTGACTGGAACACGTGTGTGTGTGTGTGTGTGTGTGTGTTTGTGAAAGGGGGTGTTGAGTTCCTCACCTCACTTTTACTGTTACAGCCTTGCAACTCTTGGAAAAACACAGAGAACTCACTCAAATCAATTGCATGTACTAGCGACATTACTGACCACAAGAAATAGCACAGCAGGCCAGTAACCAGTCAGTTAATGGGCCCAAAATGAGACAGGCGCTGTGAAAATGGAGCAACTTGGCTAAAGTTGTAACTGGTCCCATGAATAGCATCATGCAAGACCACCGCGGAAATTGCAAGACATCGGTGTATCTCGCCGGATTTTAGCTGAGTGATTTTTTTCAGCGGAATTCTAACTTATAAAAGACGGGAAGATATGTGCACCGCAAGTGCACATTTTGCAAGATGACTTGAATTCACATTTGTCACCTACAGTTTTAAGTCAGTTAAAAATTTAAAATGTAATTAAATCAAGAACTACTGCAAAAGCGCAAATTAAATGGGACCTATGATGATTTTAATCGACATTTAAAACACTTCCTTGTGGTCTAAATAAAATGTATTGGATATGATTTGGTGTAAATTTTGATAGAATCATTTATTATGTGTTCGTTTGTGGAGGCGCTCATTTTAAATTGAAAATGAAACCACACCCCAGCGTTTCTGAAACTATCAATGTATGTTTTGAGTATTTACAGTTTAAATATACTGTATTTTCCAGACTATAAGCCACTACCTTTTTCTTACGCTTTGAACCCTGCAGCTTATAAAACAGTTTGGCTAATTTATACATTTGTTTTTGCAAACGGCCATAATGTTTTGTATTCAACAAATAGTTTTCATGAAACACAAGCGGATGCACTGAAAAGGTGTGTTATTTTTTGTGCCATGGCGCCAAATTTTGGACGAGTTCGCTCACAGCAGGTGCTGCCGATTGAACATCTACAGTGTTTTCTTCTGTTTGGGCGTTGAACCGGAAGTGCAAGTGCCGTTCCCAAATTCTAGTCATCCATAACATTTCTACTCGAATGGTTTCTTCATTAATCACTCTAAGCAACGTTTATAAGATTTCCAACATAACTAAAATAATAATACTTACAAAAACTGTCCCATGTGTGATGTCTGTAGGAGTGCTTTCATGCATATTTGTATGTGCTAGCGTAATGTAATCAAGCTAGTGTTATTAGCATTAGCTAAAATGCTAACATGTTTATGATTGTCTATTATTATTAACTTGCAATGGCATTATTGTTTCATTTTCACAAATTCCTCAATCTGTTTAGCTGATGAGAGAGGTAGGTTCCGCAGCTAATGGGTCCATCAGCTGTTTAACACTGCCGTATTACAGGCACAGTTGGGAAACAATCAAGGTATAAATAACTAATTTCACAATGTATGTATCTGTGTCAGGAAGTGGTGGTGACTAACCCCAAGATGCAGAGATGGCAGGCTTGGTGCAGTAAAACATAATTTTAATGTCCAAAGAAATGCAGGAAAAACACGAACCAGAAAACAGGAAACAGGCAAACTTGAGACAGCAAACAGGAACCAGGAAATAAGAAACCAGGAACCAAGGAGAACTGGAGACAGCAAACAGTCTAAAGTGTTCAGCCTACAGGAACAGCTCACCCTCCACAGCATACAGCTAGTAATACTCCAGTACTGACTGGAGGGAGAGGCAGGTATAAATAGGAGCCTGATTGGCAATTGCCACCAGGTGTGCCAGACTGCCAATCAGGTATAGGTGAGGGAAACAAGCGCTCAGGGAGACATGCAGGAAAAGGAACCAAAATAAGAGCGCTGACAGGAAACAAAAAACAAACACAGAGAAAAAATGTTAGAATAATTATGTATATATTATCATCATAACTTTATGCTTTAGGGCCATTCTATAAAGTATTGTCAATTTGTGCTGAAATGGTATTTTTAAATTTGTGCAGAGCTAGCAATCCGAAAGATTGCTAGCCTCTTTATCAGTGTTGTGTCCTGACTCGGCCTGGTGGCTGCCAAGGCCGAATATTGGGTTCCGGGACCAGACAAAGCAGAGACTGGGCGATTGCACCAAGTGCCAACATATTTGCATTTTTGTATAACAATATATTGTGTCTTACTGGAGTTGTCGAGATTACCCCCCTTCCCTCAGTCACCTGATGTAATAGGGCCATTTCCTAATAAATAGAGGAGGCGCGTAGGCTTTTTTTTAGAACGTAGTTTGGATCTGTAACTAGAGTACAGCCCAAAACACGTGTCTCCTCATGAGCTAAATTGAACTCTGTCTCTGATTGATTCCTTGCTTCTTGTCTGATCAATAGATGTCATCAGTGTTTGCACCTGACAAAAAACCAAAACCTAACCAAACAGTCAGTGAGAAGCCTGACAATCTGCGACTAATATATGAAAAAAAATGTTTTATTTATTTTTTTAATTTAGTGGGTACGGCTTTTATACTGGCACGCTATATAGTCTGGAAATGATGGTGTATCTTGAAGACCAACATTGACACTTTTTTTTTTTAGGTACACCTGTCCACTTTTGGAAAAATAGATATTTTTAGCAGCATTTATGTCAATGCATATTGCACGTCAGTGTGTTATTTTGCGCATGCCAAAATGATATGACATTAATACTTAAACCTACCTTCCCCTGTGTTTCCTCAAACCAAGTCGCAATATTGCTCTCTTTTACCCATTTGAGTTTAGCGGTTAATCCAATTACCTTATTGTCCATGTGGCAAAACCGTACCGTGTAAAATGTTGTGGACAAATAAACTTGCAAGTATTCACTTAATAGATATCAGAGCAGGTGGAAGGGCATGAAACGATGATAGATAACAACGAAGACTGCCCGGCAGCATAAACGAGAGTATGTCCACCACACTGTGAGGTCACTGTTCAAAAAGAATGCAAAACACATTGTTCAAAGGTTTCCAAAACAGGGTGCAAGCTCATACCCAAATGCACGGACGCTATGATTTCAACCTTTGGCATTGTTTAACACAAGTCTCCAACATTGTAACAACATTTATAAGTCAACGAAGTATAAAAAGCCCCTTAAAATAACCTCAAAATGACAAGAGGACTTACTGAGTCAAATATCCTCTTAATCACATGAATGTAGGGCTGGGCGATATGGCCTTTTTTTAATATCACGATATTTTAAGGCCATATCCCGATACCCGATATATATCTCGATATTTTGCCTTAGTCTTGAATGAACACTTGATGCATATAATCACAGCAGTATGATGATTCTATGTGTCTACATTAAAACATTCTTCTTCATACTGCATTAATATATGCTACTTTAAAACTTTCATGCAGAGAAGGAAATCACAACTAAAAAAAATCACTATTTTTTCATACGGTGTTGATCTGGAAATGTTTGCCTCTGCATTTTGATGGTGTGGACGTGTGGCACCCAACGGAGATGTTGACGTGCGGAGTACGCAAATATTGTTGTGCAGCACTTTGGAAACATTTTTGTTGTTTAAATGTCCGATATAAATAAAGTGGATTGGACTGGAGTGAGCACTCTTCATTCACTAGCAGGGGACTTTTCAAATGATGCTACATATTAGCAGTAATGCTACTTTTTACACACTTGACAAATTACGGTTGTCTGTTTGACATATTCCCACTTGAAGCCAAACCACCGCCAGACGATGGACCCCCTGCTGTTTTTTGGGGGAATCAATTCTTCCTTCATTTGTTACCAGATTCGCACCTTCTTTCGCTCGTATTACCGCTAGCATCACAGCTAACATTAGCCATGCTGCTACCTCTCTGCTCCGAGAGGGCGTATACGTATGTGACGTATGTAAAAAGCTGTGCTTGCTGTCTGTGAGAAGAAGAGACAAGAAGGAGTGGGAAGAGCCTGTAGTGTAATGCCCGCAGCTAAAAGCAACTGTGTGAGAACGCATACTCGAATATCACAATATAGTCATTTTCTATATCCCACAGAGACAAACGCGCGATATATCGCGCATATCAATATATCGCCCAGCCCTACATGAATGCTTTGCTGTTTATAAAACATTGCCTAAATAAGGTTTTTCTGATGGACATGGTGGATTATTTGTAATGAGTTAATGAATATTAACTTCAATGTAAGTCAACTAATCATGATTAGTTATGAAAAATATTTTGGTTGACCTTGTGGGTTCTATTGCAGGCGGTTTTACTCTCAAAAACACCCACATTAGTAATGTAAAATGAGAAAAAAATCTGTGACACTAAAAGAAGATGATAGCAGTCAGGAGTTGCTTTGTTATTTTATTAGATGTGTTGTAACTGTGTGAAATGTTGGAAAATGCCTCAAGATAGGAATCTAGTTGCCAAGCACAAACACTATTCAGTGCTTCCCTGCACGTCCCTAATCTTGTTCACATTATGAGGTACAAGTTCACCTAGACAAAAGAGAACCCACAAATCTTTGAATAGATATGTTAGTTAAACTTTTTTAGGGTATAATACGCCTGAAATATTGGAACAATAACCTTCCCCAACATGTCAACTAAAACAAAATAAAAAAAATTGTACGGAGGCTTTTTCTCCAAATAAATCATACAATTTAGTGCAAACAAATTTTGAAATAAGGTTTTTGATAGAGCCATGCTGGGTTCAGAAGTTCAGAGAGTATGGGACTGTGCAAGTAATTGACAATACGCAAGTTTGCCTCCAATGCCACAGAGAAATTTGGAGCATACGTGCACCCAGAAATGTTCACAGCTTTTCACTTTTTCCTCATTTTGTTATGTTACAGCCTTATTCCAAAATTGAATAAATTCTGTTTTGTCCTCAAAATTCTACACACAAAACCCCATAATGACAATACAAAAAAAAGTTTATCAGTATGTAAACTACTGTGGTTGAAATTTGCATTAGTGTACGACTGACTGCCTTGCATCACACCCTTAGTTGTTTTGAATACCTCAATAAACAACAAAAGATGGACTGCTGTACACAATATAGCGTTGTACAGAATTCAGTTCTTCCTCACAATAACAAAACAACCTACTATTCAACATTAAGTGTCAATCATATCAGAACATTATTACCTGAATAGAACATATTTTTTTGTATTAAATCTCATTAGTTTTCTAGGTGTATCAATATAGAGTGCTATACAGTAACTGTGAAAGTAGCTAAGGAGGTTATTTTGCCAACGTTGTTAACGACATATAGTGTACAATAACACAGAATTAGAAGCATTATATCTCTCATGTGCAACACATTTTCGAGACCCGGGGGACACTTTGTGATAAGTCACGAAAGCCCAGTTCCTTTTAGTCTCTCTTCAAAAATCCCGCCACATCACACAACAGACGTGTCCCAAAACAACAACATGACACTTTGTCGACCTGCTCTCCCTCCCACCTGCCAGAGAGAAAGAGGAAGAAGAGATGACAGCAGCTTTAGATCTGACATCAAACGCTGACGAGAGAGAAAGAGAGAGAGAGAGAGAGAGAGAGAGAGAGAGAGAGAGAGAGAGAGAGAGAGAGAGAGAGAGAGAGAGAGCAAGAGAAAGAGAGAAAGCAGGTACAACATGACAGCTCCCTGGAAGAGCATAGCTAATATAGAGCATTGTCGCTTTCCTTTTCTATGTAAAGTAAAAGGGCTGTTTTCACCAAGCGGTGTAGTTTGGCTTTTTTCCTCTGACGCTCGGGTCGCAAAGTAGCTAGAATAGGCGTGTTTCCAAGATGCAGAAAGCCGAGGAGGCAACATGCAGGTAAAAAGCATTTAATATGCGAGTAAACAAAAGACGAGAGCAGCTGGGAAAGGCTCTGGAAGCATAGGGGAAGCTATGCACCAAATCATTCTAAAACAAGCTACCAAAATAACAAAAACAGAATGCTGGAGCACAGCAAAGACTTACGGGTGAAAAATGTGGCAGGAGAAGCGTCCACAATCAATATCATGACATGAAAAAGTCCTGACCAAGAAGGTAGCTAAATGTTTAACTTAAATAGAGCTTATTGCTAACAGAAAGCAGGTGTGTAGAGCAGCGTTCAAAGGCAGGAGTAAAGTCGCTGTAGGGAAATACACACAAAACTGGAACTACAACCAAACTAAAGGTGCAAGACAGAAACTAAAACAGTAAACACAGGACAACGCCAACAAACTCAAAACAAGACATGTTCTAGTGTGAACATATGACAGATTTAATCATCAAACATTGTGAGGAGTACCAAGATAACACCTAAAGGGTGAAGTCTGCTCTTACTTTGCTCAGAATTCCATTCATCCATTTTCTACCGCTTGTCCCTTATTTATTTGATTCAGTGATGTTTCTCACGTTCTTTATCATAGTGCTGCCACTTGCAACTTTCTTTGGACTCACCGTGGCTTATTTTGCAGTCACACTCAATAAAAAGCAAATAACTACCGAGTCAACCGGTAAAGACATCATAGAGAGACGACGGCATTGGAGTAGAATGATTTCCGCGTGGGGAGTTAAGTGCAATTTTTCAAACAAATTAAGAATAGGCATGGGTAAAAAAATATATATATTTCATTAATTATGGATCAATATTTTTCAAATGTTGTAATTTTGGGCATGAAATTGATTATTTCCATCTCGCCCCATGGTGGTTTTGTGCATGAAGCAGTATCACGCGATGCTACCGCCCAGGTCAAAACAAAACAAAGTGAGGGACTTACTAGCAATATTACCCGATTCTCCGCGGGGCATGGAGATATACACTAATAGACACCATCGCACATGGCCTCTATTATTGGCCTCTGTGCTGGAATGTTATGATCCTGTTTGATTGATTGATTGAGACTTGTATTAGTAGGTTGAACAGTGAAGTACATATTCCGTACAATTGACCACTAAATGGTAACACCCGAATACGTTTTTCAACTTTAAGTCGGGGTCCACTTAAATTGATTCATGATACAGATATATACTATCATATATACTATCATCATAATACAGTCATCACACAAGATAATCATCAGGGTGTATACATTGAATTATTTACATTATTTACAATTTGGGGTGTTGAGGGGGGGGGCGTAGGTTTGGTTGTTATCATCAGTCATCAACAATTGAGAACAGAGAAATGGATATTGGAACAGTGTCGGTCTGACTTGGTAGGATATGGACAGCAAGTAGTGGGCAGAGAGAGAGAGAGAGAGAGAGAGAGAGAGAGAGAGATCAGAAGGCATAAGAAAAGTATCTACATTTGATTGTTTACATTTGATTATTAACAATCCGGGGAGGGTGTTAGTTTAGGGTTGAAGTTGCCTGGAGGTGTACTTTTATTGCGGTTTTGAAGGAGGATAGAGATGCTCTTTCTTTTATACCTGTTGGGAGCGCATTCCACATTGATGTGGCATAGAAAGAGAATGTGTTAAGACCTTTGTTAGATCGGAATCTGGGTTTAACGTGGTTAGTGGAGCTCCCCCTGGTGTTGTGGTTATGGCGGTCATTTACGTTAAGGAAGTAGTTTGACATGTACTTCGGTATCAGGGAGGTGTAGCGGATTTTATAGACTAGGCTCAGTGCAAGTTGTTTTACTCTGTCCTCCACCCTGAGCCAGCCCACTTTGGAGAAGTGGGTAGGAGTGAGGTGTGATCTGGGGTGGAGGTCTAGAAGTAATCTGACTAGCTTGTTCTGGGATGTTTGGAGTTTAGATTTGAGGGTTTTGGAGGTGCTAGGGTATCAGCATCTGACAAAAACTGTTATTGTTTTGTATCATATTGGTAACTGAGAGTCTTCTAAGACTATTGCTGACTTAGTGCAAGCCCACTATGAAGAAAGCATGGCAGTTATTACTCAAAAGATATTTTGTCTACATCTTCATCTCCCTGCACAGAGCACTGCCGTCAAGGTTCCAATTAAACCAAGAGCACACTTCTGGCCTTGTCTTTACATCTGAGGGCTCCACAAATTAAACATGAATTGCTGAAAGTCAAAGTTGGACTTATTCAATCATCGTTAAGTAACATATTTGATTGGTATAACGAGTGCCGTGCTGCTGTGATTGTGACGCTAAAAAGAAAAATAATACGTTTGTTTGCAGTTGATTTCCTTCTCCAAATATTAGTCTCATCTATAATTCATTTCTACAGTTGTTTTTATGGTGTCAAGTTCATATTTTGTCTCATTATTTAGCTAGCGATGTCCTGTTGTTCAGCAATGTTTGCTAGCAGCATCAAGATTCAGTATATGATGTTTAGCCTACAACAGATTTATTCATTAATTTTATTAATACTATTAGGGATATCTTCTTGACGCTAACAAATATCACCAAAGACGCTATAATGTGGTCTCATTTGTGTGGAATCAAGCACTTGGCTTTCCTGCACAACAACAACTAAGCTTTTAGTTTCTGTTATGAAAATGGACAATGCAAATACGGTGGATTGGACCAACAACCACAATATTTATTACTACAACTTAACATGATGTTAGTTTATTTGCACAGCCATGTGTTCATAGTTATATTTAGGGATAGCAACCACAAAAGAACACAAACTAACGTGATCTCTTGTCCTTTTCTTACATTTAGTTCTGCTCTCAAACACTACTAATATAGTAGAGAATAAACTCGATTGCATCACAGAAAGTTTGTGAAACAAATCAAATGCCATCCATCCATCCATCCATTTTCTACCGCGTGTCCCTTTCGGGGTTGCGGGGGGTGCTGGAGCCTATCCCAGGTGCATTCGGGCGGAAGGTGGGGTACACAAGTCGCCACCTCATCGCAGACAAGTCAAATGTTTAAAAAATTTGCAAAGTGATCACTGCAGACACAAGCATGGTCCGATTGTATTTCACAAGATGATGAAAGTGATATTTTTAAAAGCCATTTCCTCCGACACACTTTTTTTTTCTTTTTTTCCTTGAATTATCTTTATGAACCACTTTTTTGGGGACTTTATAAAAGCTCTTTCCTATCTTTCTATTTGAACGACTGGAACACCCAAGAACAGAACAGCAATACGGCACTGTATGCTCAAACTCTACACTCACTCTCACTTGTTTTAAAGATCATCATGTGAATTAAGCCGCAAAGAAGAAAAACGGATGTGACGTCATATGTAACCCAGCAATAACTTGTTCATGGTAAAGAGAAAAAAAAGAGTGTAAATGTACATTGGTACCTCAACCTAACACTGTTTTGAGACAAGAGCTGTCTGCCATCTAATTGTTATGCTTTAAATTGCAAGCATACATTTAAGTTACAAGTATCCCCGCCATTAAAAACATCTGGTCTTACTTGCTAGCATTAGCTTATAGCTAGAGATGGATATAACTTTGTTTTTCCAAGCATGGGAAAAAAGTGAGTACCCAGGACAGTGCTGAGAAAAACAAGTGGCTGACATTCATTGAATTAAAGACAGAAATAATCAAAACCGTGACAGAGCATGTCGACACATTTGAAAAGCAATTAGAGGGTAGCACTGCTGAAACAAAATGAGTGTCTCAAATATTTTCTTTTACAACCCCTTAGAAAGAAGAAAATATTTTGCGTACCTCCACCCTCCACTCTCCACCGTGACTATAAATAGTATAATTTGTCTATAAAATTGTTATAACTTTACCTCTGCATTACATTGTAAGTTTATTAACATTAAAGGAAACAACACACCGGTCTGTCCTCGTCTCCCACCGAGGTTACAGTGAAGACAAGTGCTACATATGCTTCATCATATTCGTGCACTCCCTGGCTTTGCACCGCAACCCATCCCACCCCCTCACCCCCCAGGGGTCTAACGCCAGCCAAGAATGTTAAAATAATATTTAAACTGTAGAAAATTATCGATGACAATATGGAAAAGCTGCTGATGGTGTGTTTGACAGAGAAACAGATGGAAGAAGATACCGTAGAACAGTGTTTTTCAACCTTTTTTGAGCCAAGGCACATTTTTTTCATTAAAAAAATACAGAGGCACACCACCAGCAGAAAAGGTTAAAAAATTAGACTCCACCAGGTTGTCATGCCTTATTTTGAGTTTGTTGTTGTTTCCTGTGTGTATTGCTTTAGTTCCTGTCTGGCACTGTTATTTTGGTGACCCTTCCTGTTGTGTTGGTGTTCTCCTGTAGCAGCTTCACGCCTTCCTTTGAGCGCTATTGCCCGCCCCTACTATGTTTTCGCAATCAAGACTATTTAAGTTGTGCGTACGCTATCATTCTTTGAGAGGACATTGTCGATTGTCATGTCATGTACGGGATGTGCTTTGTGGACGTCGTCTTTGCTCCACACGCTGTAAGTTTTTGCTGTCGTCCAGCATTCTGTTTTTGTTGACTTTGTAGCCAGTTCAGTTTTACTTTTGTTTTACATAGCCATCCCTATGCTTCAGTGCCTTTTCCTAGCGGGACTTGCCTTTTGTTGATTTTTGGTTTAAGCGTTACATACCTTTTTACCTGCACGCTGTCTCCCGCTGTGCTCTGCCTATTGGGATCACGACAAACCATCCTCGACGCGTTCCGACTTCTACAAAGCAATGAACTACCTGCTGCCTCCTACTGATATGGAGTATTACATGGTTAACCTGCCAAGCTCTGCACAGCACAGGCACGAGACAACGGCACATTATTATGATTATTGATTTGCAAAAAATATTTTTTGGACCAATTAAGTGAAGTTGCATAATTTCCCACGGCACACCAGGCAATATATCACGGCACACTAGTGTGCCGCGGCACAGTGGTTGAAAATCACTGCCATAGAAGTCCACTATCCAAGGTAAATAGTGTACATTATGATTACATTACTTCAAAAAACTACTGTAGTTGTTAGTCGTACATTCTATGGTATTGTTTATTTATACAACATTTCTTATCTAAGTTTGTTTTTCTTTTTAAAAGGCATGTTAAGCATTTAAGTCCCATCTTAAAACTAATTTGTATACTCCATCCATCCCTTTTCTACCGCTTATTCCCTTTGGGGTCGCGGGGGATGCTGGAGCCTATCTCAGCTACAATCGGGCGGAAGGCGGGGTACACCCTGGACAAGTCGCCACCTCATCACAGGGCCAACACAGATAGACAGACAACATTCACACTCACATTCACACACTAGGGCCAATTTAGTGTTGCCAATCAACCTATCCACAGGTGCATGTCTTTGGAGGTGGGAGGAAGCCGGAGTACCCGGAGGGAACCCATGCAGTCACGGGGAGGACATGCAAACTCCACACAGAAAGATCCCGAGCGCAGGATCGAACCTAGGACCTTCGTATTGTGAGGCAGACGCACTAACCCCTCTTCCACCGTGCTGCCCCCATTTGTATACTCTAGCCTTTAAATAGACCCCCCTTTTAGACAAGTTGATCTGCCGTTTTTTTTCTGCTCTGCCCCCCTCTCCTTCATGGAGGGGGGGGGGGATTCGGTGACCACAGATGAGGCGCTAGCTGTCCAAAGTCGGGACCCAGGGTGGACCACTCATCTGTGCATCAGTTGGGGACGTCTCTGCACTGCTGACCTGTCTCCACTCAAGATGATCCCCTACCGGCCCCACTATGGACTGGACTCTCACACTATCATGCTAGATCCACTATGGACTGGACTCTCACACTATTAACTAGATCCACTCGACGTCCATTGCACCGGTCGCCCAGGGGCGGGGTCCCCACATCTGTGGTCCCCTCCAAAGTTTCTCATTGTCATCCCATTGGGTGGGGTTTTTCTTGCCCTGATGTGGGATCTAAGCCGAGGATGTCGTTATGGCTTGTGCAGCCCTTTGAGACACTTGTGATTTAGGGCTATATAAGTAAACTTTGATTGACTGGTTACATGTTATAATTGTGCTATTTTGGAGGGCAAACGCAAATTAAATTGATTTTGAATAATTATAATGGGAGAAGTTGATTTGCGATACAACTGTTTTGAGTTAAGAGCTCCGTCACCAAACCAATTAAGCTCATACATTGAGGGACTACTGTATTGTATAACAGAGACATTTTCATTATTTGAGTGCCGATCGACTTCGATTCGACTTGAATCGAATTTATCCGTGATTTATCAATTTAAAACTTATTATAATTCGAATCAAATTAGTAAGCTGGCCACGTTACTCTGCCTTAACTAGGATCACAGTTGGACTCACACAATGTATTAATAACGCACTGAGACTGAGTCACCAATACGTGATTATAGTATTTGTTTGGGAGCTTAATTCTGTGGAGTGATGGGTGGGCAAACACATGCACATTTTTTGGCAGCATTATAACCGATATAAACTTTTGGCAATAATTTCTGTCGAACACCGAATCCTAGAACAAACAGGGCATACACAACCAAGTTAACACTGTCCTAGTTGCAAGGGAATATGGAGTGATAGAGGTTCAAAAGGATCTGCCCTCATGCCATCAGTTGCAACTGGCTTGCTTTCTCCAGATTCACACACTGATTAATCAAGACCGTGTTGTCAATGCAGCAGGGAAGGGGTTGTGCTTTTGTAAAAAAAAAAAAAAAAACGTAACTAAAAAAAAAATGGTAAATGGATTATACTTGTATAGCACCTTTCTACCTTCGAAGTACTCAAAGTGCTTTGACAGCATTCCCACATTCATTCATTCATTCATACACACTGATGGCAGGAGCTGCCAAGCACACTGCAAAAAGTCAGTGTTCAAAAACAAGAATAGAAAATACAAAAATTAGGGGTATTTATATGGTATATATTGTATATATGTTATAGACATAATATAATATATCTGTATATATATTATTCTGTACACATATTAAGTATATATTCGTATATATGTTAAATTTTTTTATCGCTATATTAGTCTATTTATACCTGCATTGTCCTTTCCATCCTTACACTTTCCATCATTGTAACTGAGCTACTGTGTTGAACAATTTCCCTTGTGGATCATTTAAGTTTGTCTAAGTCTAAGTATTTTATTTGAACTAAGCAAAATGATCTGCCAATAGAACAAGAAAATTTGGCTTGTGAAGACTTTCCAAAACAAGTAAAATTAGCTAACCTCAATTAACCCAAAAATACCTTAAAATAAGTATATTCCCACTAATAACAACTGTACTACAATATGAGTACGTATTTTCTATTGTTTCATTGAAAATAAAACAGCAAAGTCAATTTGGCTGTCATCTGTTTTAATATGAGACACAATTGTGTCAAAGTCATGATTTTTTTTTTCATGTTTGAAATAAGAAATTATTACTTTAAAAAAGTAGTTTTATACTTGACACAGCTTTGCAACAGTTGATATTCTAGTTTCAAGCATGTTTTACTCAATATACTGTAGGTCATCAAATCTCAGCAACAAGCTGTAATATCTTACTGAGAGAATTTAGGACCAAAGTAAAACACTCTAACATAAAATCTGCTTAGTGAGAAGAATTATCTTATCGGACAGAAAATAAGCAAATATCACCCTTATTTGAGATATTTAATCTTACTTCGATTTCAGTTTTTGCAGTGCAAGGCGCTAACAATCACCCATCAGGAGCAAGAGTGAAGTGTCTTGCCCAAGGACCACAACAGGCGTGACTGGGATGGCAGAAGCTGGGATTGAACCTGGAACCCTCAAGTTGCCGGCACGGCCGCTTTACCACCCAAGTCACGCCGTCCCCAAAAAGCAGATAGGAAGCGAAAAAGGGGATGATAACAAACAAACAAGGAAAGCGCAATGACAAACTCAGTTTGATAAAAAAGAGAGAAAGTGTGATTGTAGTGCCCGTTTGCATCCCATATTGTCCTTGTGTGTCAGCATGAATGCTCAAAACCAGTTTTTTTTAACCTAATGAAACATAAATGTGTGTTGCAACTTGCAAGATAACCAAAGAACATAAAACATCCTGTTTTTACCCTTCATTTCACAGTTTTCACATTCCAAGTCCTGCCAGACGCTTCAAGCAGCTTAAGCCAAAGAATTGTAAATGGCTTTTTATGCTATTCTTCAAAATGCAGAAGAGCTGTGAGTGGAAAAATTACCTAACTGATTAGTTTAGCCCAACAAAAAAAAAGCAAAGCAGCCCAAAACTAATAGACCACTCCGTTTTTTTCTCGCCCTCAATTACTCCTGGAGGCTGTCTGCTTAGCAAGTTTGAGCGAGCCCAAATGCCAAGAGGCAGTGAGCGTGGGTTTGCAAGTGTGACTGCACGCTCCAACACGAGTGCTTGTGACCGTGCATATGCTTCTCTCTGCCTGTAGGCGTATCTGTGAGCACGTGCAAGATGCTTCTTGGACATTGGCGGTGGACACCAGGGTGAAGTCAAAGAAGTAGGCCGTGAGGTAAATAGGCAGGTTCAATTGGACACAAGCGCGAAAGTAAACATGCGTGAAATTGCAGGAAATTTGTCAACTAAAGTTCTAACACAAATATTGTACAGTATGTGGTGCTGCATTCACTGTAAAGACATTTAGCAATGCTGTTTGCTCATTGATCCACAGTATTGTCACTCACCGGCAGACTGGACGGGCGGTCCTGGGAAGAAACGCCATCCTCATTGTTGCTCTTCCCAGAGTTCCCTGGACCTGGAACTCTGGTGGTGTAGCTCTCCGGTTGTGCCTCCTTCAAAGAAAGAGAAACTGTTTGTGAATATTTCTTCCATCCATCCATCCATCCATCCATCCATCCATCCATTTTCCCCCGCTTATCTGAGGTCGGGTCGCGGGGGCAGCAGCCTAAGCAGAGAAGCCCAGACTTCCCTCTCCCCAGCCACTTCATCCAGCTCCTCCTGGGGGATCCCGAGGCGTTCCCAGGCCAGGCGGGAGACATAGTCTTCCTAACGTGTCCTGGGTCTTCCCCGTGGCCTCCTACCAGTCGTACGTGCCTCAAACACCTCCCAAGAGAGGCGTTCGGGTGGCATCCTGACCAGATGCCCGAACCACCTCATCTGGCTCCTCTCGATGTGGAGGAGCAGCGGCTTTACTCTGAGCTCCTCTCGGATGGCAGAGCTCCTCACCCTATCTCTAAGGGAGAGCCCCGCCACCCGGGGGAGGAAACTCATTTCGGGCGCTTGTACCCGTGATCTTGTCCTTTCGGTCATAACCCAAAGCTCATGACCATAGGTGAGGATGGGAACGTAGATCGACTGGTAAATTGAGAGCTTTGCTTTCCGGCTCAGCTCCTTCTTCACCACAACAGATTGATACAGCGTGGTGAATATTTCTTATTAAAAAAAAAAAGAAGACTTTGTCTCAACCAATGCCCTCTGCCATGACAGGCGCAAGCGTGGGCCATTACACCAGCAGCGATCCCTCCAGAAATAATACATACACACAACTCATTTTTCAGATTTTGTTGTCATCATTATCTTATGAAGAATATTACAACTCTACAAACCTTACACAACTCAGCTGCACGCGTGCTGACGAAAACCAGCGTGCGGGAGAACATTACACCAGTTTTAAAGTCACTGCATTGGCTCTCCGTTCGCTTCATGGTCGATTTTAAAGTTCTATTTAATGGCCTTGCACCGTCTTATCTTTTTGACCTGCCTTTACCACATCAACACTAGCGGATCATGAGGTCCTCTAGAACCAAACTTGTATCTTTATCAAATACTAGAACAAAGACTTACGATGAGGCTGCATTGAGCTACTATGGCCCCCACCTTTGGAACAGTCTGCCGGAGAGCCTCAGGACTGCAGACACTGTTGATATTGTTTTAAAAAGGTTAAAGACATATCTATTAAATCAGTTCTTTTATTGATCATGTTAAAGTTACCAAAAGTACCACTGATAGTCACACACATACTAGGTGTGGTGAAATCACTCTCTGCATTTGACCCATCCCCTTGTTCCACCCTCTAGGAGGTGAGGGGAGCAGTGAGCAGCAGCGTTGGCCTCCCTCGGGAATCACTTTTTGGTGATTTAACCCCCAAATCTAACACTTGATGCTGAGTGCCAAGCAGGGAGGTAATGGGTCCCATTTTTATAGTCTTTGGTATGACTCGGCCGGGGTTTGAACTCACGACCTACCGATCTCAGGGCAGACACTAACCAAAAGGCCACTTAACTCGTATGCTTATTTTATTTTTTATTTACATTTTTCATTTGTTATTTTCCATTTGATTTATTGCCAATATAACTACAGTTATTCTCTCTATGTAATGTTTTATTAATGTATTAATGTATTATTTATATTATATTTTTACACATATTTTATAATATGTTTCATACTATGTTTTTTTTAGATGGCCTTAATTTCAGTGTGGACGTATCAAATGTGGCGTTTTTCCTTAATCCTCACTATTGTTTTTGTCAATTGTGCTGTGTGTAAGTGTGTGTGTTTGTGTGTCTGCGTGTGTGCGTGTTTTCATCTCTTCTTTCTTTTTTCCCCCTGTAAAGCACTTTGTGTTGCAATTGCCTGCGCATGAAAAGTGTTATATACATAAAGATTGATTGACTGAATATTATTAGCCATGTTATTTATTATCTAGTAATAAGCTAAAAGTTTTAGCTGCCTAAATGCTTTTTTTTAAATTAAGTACCATATTTTGCAGACTGTAAGGCGCACTTAAAATCCTTTCATTTTCTCAAAAAGCGACAGTGCGCCTACAACCCGGTGCACCTAATTTGTGGAATGATTCTGGTTGTGCTTACTGACCTTGAAGCTAATTTTATTTGGTAAATGGTGTAATGAAAAGTGTGACCAGTAGATGGCAGTCACACATAAGAGGTATACGTGTAGACTGCAAGATGACACCAGTAAACAACACCAAAACTTTAAATGACCCATTAAGAATATAGAACAAAAAAATCTGTCAAAAGGTTTTAGTACGACTTTGGTAAGCTAAGAAGCTGGACCGCTTGATGGACTGTAGGAGCATTGCGGCTACCGCAGTCAAACGTACCCTGCTTCGACATACTAGTATGTGTGTGTAAGGACCGCAAAATGGCACCTATTAGCCGACATATTATGTGACGTGTTTCCCAATATTGTGCAAAACCAACTTTTCTTATCTTTTAGTACCTGCTGATGTGTATTTGGGATCTGCATAAGTCCTAAAAATGTGCGAGCGTCCGCCATTGTAGTCCGTGCCAACGCTATATTCGATAAACTTCTTTTTTTTTCTCTATCTTCTTGTTATGGGGCATTCATCCTCCACTGTTGTCATTTCTAATATAAAGTAGCATAAAGTTCTAACTTATATCTCTCTGTGGAAGCGCTAAAAACTCCTTCGACTCCCGTCCTTGCATGCTACACCGGTACAACAAAGATGACGGGGGGAAGAGGTTGTCAAAGTGAAGCCACGTGAATAAGACGGCCCAAAAAACAGTGCATCCTGAAGCAAAGGTCAGAAAACGACTTAAAGATTGTCTGTAAAACATAATCCATGCAACATTTTCACCAAAGAACCACCATTACATGTTATGTAGCCCACAAGAAAGTGTTTTACATTGAGAGAAAAAAAAATCATAAGATGACCAGTTTTAATGCACCTTATAATCCGGTGCGCCTTTTGTATGAAAATAGACCTGAATAGACAGATGTTACTTTGGCCAAAAATACTAAAAAACACTTGTTAAATAACCTCTTGCTTGTTTTTAATGAACACTTAGGCCTACAATGCTTCTGTATTTTAATGTTGTTCATTATGATGGTACTTGGAGAGTCATTTGTTTTCTCAGGTGGTACTTGGTGGAAAAAGTTTGAGAACCACTGTTTTACGTTATTAACATTCTATGGTTGTCATGTTATTAACGTGTTAATGTTTTGTTAATCATAATTATAACCCAACTATTTTAAATTGGTCTAACTATTGCAGTTTTTATAGTATATTTGATATAATAGCATTATAGCACGAACAATTTGGACTGGTTTAGTAAGCTTTTGACAAGGTGGTGGGGTGTGGGGGCTGTTTTTGAATATTAAAAGGTTATTAACTTAAAAACTATAATGGACAAAAACTGTATGCAGCACAAACGAATGGAACGCGTTTGGGGTGATTTGGACTAGGAGGAGTTTGGGGGTGCTGAATTACGTCACTAGTCAGACAATGTATTTTAAAATAACTGATAAACCGTAAAGGCACAAGCGAGAATGTTTACAGCACAAATGTAACGTAAATGACTGAGACAAGTTTGGGGAGATTTGGACAAGATGGGGTTGGGGTTGGGGCAACTATAGGTAAATAATTTGGACACTTCAACACCTTTTTGATACAATATAATCTTATCATATTGTAACAGTCTCCAGACACCATGCTTACTACTTTGTGAATAGTATGAGGATGACATCACATGATGCTTTGGGTCATTTGCACCATTTATTAGTAACTGAAAAAATGAAAACCAAACCCTCTTTTTAAGCTTAGATCCATCAAAAAGTACAGGCTGTTATTATGTTATTGGACGGCGTGGCGCAGTGGAAGAGTGGCCGTGCGCGACCCGAGGGTCCCTGGTTCAATCCCCACCTAGCACCAACCTCGTCATGTCCGTTGTGTCCTGAGCAAGACACTTCACCCTTGCTCCTGATGGGTGCTGGTAGCGCCTTGCATGGCAGCTCCCTCCATCAGTGTGTGAATGTGTGTGTGAATGGGTAAATGTGGAAGTAGTGTCAAAGCGCTTTGAGTACCTTGAAGGTAGAAAAGCGCTATACAAGTACAACCCATTTATCATTTATGTACAATAATAACAATAACAAACATCAATCATTTTGTAGTACAATCACCACACACACACACACACACACACACACACACACACACACACACACACACACACACACACACACACACACACAACTTACCAACATTCATTTATGCCCCAACCCAGGTGTGTCAAACATACGGCCCGCGAACAGGTTTTATCCGGCCCGCGGGATGAGTTTGCTAAGTATAAAAATGAGCCGAAATTTTTGAATGAAAGAAACGGCTGTTCTAAATGTGTCCACTAGATTTCGTAATAGCAATTATTTGTATCTTTGTAGATGATGCTACATGTAAAAAAGATAAACCACATGATGCTAGTGCACCAGTCGAGGAAAATGAGCAAACTACATCAATTGTCAGGTAGTGTTGGTGACGAACCCTAAGATGCAGATATCGCAGGCTTTGTCCAGGAAAACATGATTTAATTTAACTCTATAACAAGAAACAAACAAAAGGGTACAAACAAAAGGCGGAGAACAAACTAGGCTCTGAACAAAAACTAGCTCAAAGGCTAACTGTGGACAAGAAACAAAAACACTTACTGTGACACGAAGAAACTATGACATGAGCAGAGTAGACGCAGCTACAACGATAAGTATTAATGACATTGACCATCATTAGCGACAATACTCCAGCACAGACTGGATGGCAAGGGAGGTTTAAATAGTAGCTGGCTGATTGACACCAGGTGGGCCAGGTGCCAATCAGTCGCAGCTGAGGGGAAGCAGCGCTCAGGGAGACAAGCAGGAAACAAACAAAATTAAAGTGCTGACAGGAAATAAAGACAAACAGAGGAAAAACTCAAAACATAACTAAACTGTCAGTGACCAACCTGACATAAATAACATTTTTATCTTGATAGATCAAAAATGAACACCAATGAGTTGATTGATGAACATTATCACATCATTTATTCAGAAAGTATAAATAACGACAAATAAAGATAGAATACTATTAACCGCAACATGTAAGTGTAAAAAAACAACAACAACATTATGATTTGTACATTTTCACAATATGTTTGTTCTATTTTTAAACAAAGAAAACAATCTGAAGTTGTATTTATTTTTAAGTTATCGTGCCGTGATTTTACCAGTCCGGCCCACTTGGGAGTACATTTTTCTCCATGTGGCCCCCGATCTAAAATGAGTTTGACACCCCTGCCCTAGCCATTACGTACACACACATTTATATCTCTGTTGTTCAATCCAAGTCATTTTAGTCCCTCTGTAATCACAAGCCTATCTAGTGTAAACCACTTTCCTCTCCATCGTAGGAGGTGTTGCCCAGCTCCTTTATCTTGCTCTCCCTTCATTTCGGCCCCTCCTTCCTTCTTGTCCTTCCTTTCATTCACTACTGAGCTTGTTCCTCCATCATGTTAAGCATCGGTAGCACAATGCCAACCGGCTATAGAGCTCTGAGTGCAAGGATTAGTGGTATCTGATAGGCTAGACATGGCATAGGATCACTGGCACACATCTACACACAAACTTGGAACACACACACAAACACACACACACAAACACACACACACAGGTGAGCAGTATATCTACGCCACACTTTGCTACTTTTAAAGTCAGTCTTCTCCCTCTGATTTGTTTCTTATCTCCTGTGTGATTGGACTTGGAAGTATTTGGGCAAACCTCCTGCCAGCTAGTGGATATCATGTTACAGCAGGAGATTATCCTTCTCAGCCACAGACTGAAAATGAATCTATTATTAAGAAATGAATAGTATAGTAATTTGTGCAACAGAGCTGAATTACTGTTGCGCAGAACTGAGCGTAGATTGCATGAGAAATCTGATATCAAGTTAATATTCTTAACACTTTACCTCCACACCGACATGCATGCAGGCACACACACAGCTTGCATAGTGCCTTAACAGCTGAGCGCACAGAGAGACACAAGTTAATGTATTCCTTCATCCATTATTAAGAGAAGGTAATGTAATGACCTTAAAAGCCCGAGAGTAGTTCCTGGAAATCCACATTTCAATTATTAGCCAATTAAAGCCCAGAAGCAGTAACAAGATGCCATTTTTAGCAGCGGAACTTAAGCAGCAATACAATGGAAATTGCTTATGCACGAAATGCCTGCTGGACATAGGCGGCTGTCGACTTAGCCAAAATCGAAATTGAAACTAATCATTGCTCACATACTTGTGATAAAAGGACAACAAGCGGTAAGAATGGATTTTTAATTTTGGTTCTTCTGTTTTCATATGATATTGTAATGAGGGGAGCATTGCGTGTGGTTCTAATGTGTGGTTTAGGGGTTGGGCTATAGGGCGCAACTACATCAAGAGCAATGAAGAGATGCTGAGCCACGTTAGAACATGTAGAATACTGTAAGTATATACTGTTGTTCTGCTGATACCAATAAAAGGCTTATTTGTGCACCGTCATCCTGACTCATTGTCATTCCTCTGACGTTTCAATATTGTGCTCTCTTTTCTTTTCTATATATATATATATATATATATATATATATATATATATATATATATATGTATGTATGTATGAAAAAAAAAATATATATATATATATGTGTGTATGTATGTATGTATTTATGTATGTATATACAAACGTTGTATGTATGTATGTATTTATATATATATATATATATATATATATATATATATATATATATATATATATATATATATATATATATATATATATATACACAATACAGGCCAAAAGTTAGGACACACCATCTCATTTCAATGCGTTTTCTTTATTTTCAAGACTATTTACTGTGTAGATCAGGGGTAGGGAACCTATGGCTCTAGAACCAGATGTGGCTCTTTTGATGACTGCATCTGGCTCTCAGATAAATCTTAGCTGACATTACTTAACAGGATAAGTACTGAATAATTCCGCTGGTAATCACAGTGTTAAAAATAACGTTCAAAATATAAAACATTCTCATGCAATTTAATCCATCCCTCCGTTTTCTACCGCACCTGTTCACGAAGTCGCATTAATGGTAAGAAGTATTTTATTTATTATTGGTTAGCTTCAGAATAACAATGTTGTTAAAAAGAATGAGAGACTTATTATACTCTAAAAATTTGGTCTTACTTAAAAATGCACGCATTTAGTTGTATTCAGTGTTAAAAAAAATATTATATGGCTCTCACGGAAATGCATTTTAAAATATTTGGCTTCCATGGCTCTCTCAGCCAAAATGGTTCCCGACCCCTAGTGTAGATTGTCACTGCAGGCATCAAAACTATGACACCTGTGAAGTGAAATCCATTTCAGGTGACTACCTCTTGAAGCTCATCAAGAGAATGCCAAGAGTGTGCAAAAAGGTAATCAGAGCAAAGGGTGGCTATTTTGAAGAAACTAGAATATAAAACATATTTTTCAGTTATTATACCTTTTTTTTTGTTAAGTACATACAGTAACTCCACATGTGTTCATTCATAGTTGTGATGCCTTCAATGATAGTCAGATAGTCATGAAAATAAAGACAACACATTTAATGAGAAGGTGTGTCCAAACTTTTGGCCTGTACTGCACACACACATATATATATATATATATATATATATATATATATATATATATATATATATATATATATATACACTATTTTATTAAACAATTAACATTCATTAACACAATGAACACACACAAAAGTAATGCAAATTGGTACTGCTTAGTACCAACATTCAACTCTTTTTTCTAGCAGCTAACAGGAAAAAAAACAAAAATGTTCTTGAGTCCAGGTTGATACTGTGCTTATATTTAGAAGCTTATTTTGCTGTAGTTCAAAGTGTTAATACAGTTTCTCACAAACATTTTGTGAGAACTTGTTTCAGTCCGAAAATAACAATAGTGTACACTGTCACGGAAGATTATTCATATTATATTTGATGCACACATTCACGTTTGCACTGGTGATAGCATCAACTGGAGCTCTCTTTCTTCAGGACTAATCGGGAAGAAACGTCCGATAATCCTCCAATGGCTAACCCCCTGAAGGAAGTGATTTGTTTGGTTGATGCTGAGGAAGAAATAAATCAAGGGGATAAGTAGGAGGAGTCATAAAATAAAGATGCATGGGACATGCTGAAAAATGGTTATCGACAAAATAATAAATACAAAGCAATGAACAGACAACAGACGGTTGAACACACAGTTCTGAGACATGTCCAATATTTACCCAGGCATACACGATCGTAGTGTGTGTGTGTGTGTGTGTGTGTGTGTGTGTGTGTGTGTGTGTGTGTGTGTGTGGGGCCTGGGATTTCTGTTTTAAGTGGGTCAAAATGGGGCTAGCCTCGTACTACTGTTTACACTCATGTTCTTACATCATCGCTGTCAACTGTAAGGACAGAGAGAGAGAGAGAGAGAGAGAGAGAGAGAGAGACAGACAGAGAGAGAGAGTACTGGAAAACAAAAGGGACACCACAGCTGCACAGAGAGAAGGTGAACAAGAAGAGAAAAGCGTTGATTAAAAGAGGAAAAAAAAGTCTGGAAAAAACATCAGAGGCAAATGAAGGAGCGCTGCGAGTGCATCCTTTCATTTCAGTTTTTTTCACCCTCCACTCCATTGTCTCAAAATCCCATTTCCCGGCTAATTTAGAAGCTTCTAAAATACACTCGGCTCCATACCTTAAGCCTAAGGCCACGGCTAATCCTGTCTCCACACGCACACATTTGTGCACGCATGCACGGAGACGCGCTCATTCATCCTCCGCGCTTTTCAAAAGACTTCATCTTGGCATAGTGGAAACGAATGACGGATATTGAAAAGCAAGCGTTTGAAGTACATGAGGAAACGCAGAGGAATCAAACTGTGAGTTAAATGCTATTAGACAGCTGTGTGGAGAGCCAGTGTAATATTAGATTTGATTGAATAGATGACTGCTGAACGTGGTGTAATATATAGAGCCGGAGAGGCTTTATGCCGACGTAAATCAATATTGCAGCACCGTGTTAATCTCAGCTACAGGAAGAGGGTGAGTGAGACGTTCATGAATGTGTTTGGAGTGTGAGGTGTGATGTTGGATTTTGTTAATTCCAGTATTAAAAATAGAAATATTTCTTACACAAGGTCAAAAGTCTTACAGCCAAATCTACTAAAATCCAAATACCAGGCGCTAAACAGCGTGTGCAAACTATAAAATAGCATGTACTATTAGTGGGCGTGTTGCGTGCGATCGACTAACATTGCTATTCATAACGGTGCAGACTTCCTTAGGCCCCTTCTACACTAAGCCGGATAAGGTTATCCAGGGTAAATCCCACCTAACCTTATCGATGTCCACACACACAATGCCACCGTTTAAAACCCCCTTCCCCCTCCGTCCTTCCAGCGCAACGCGACCTAGTGCGAAGAAAATGCTTGCGTCATAGTCTCCTCTGACCTGGAAGTGTATCCTTACCCTGTGTTTCAATGTAGACTATTGCCACATTTCCTTTAACAGTAAACCTTGCTTGCCTCACCATCAGCAGCTGTTGGACTGGCCATATTGTAATGAATCACACCTGAGCCATCATACATTAATCATATCTTTAATGGACGTGTGAAAGTAAACAATGTGATGAATAACATTTTACAATCACCAACAACAGGACATTGTGCTTGTAGGCTGAAATTCGACCACTTCATGGCTTAACAATAGTTATGAAGTACAAAACTAGACGTTGAGTAATCGCTCGACATACATCGCAGACAATAACTGATAGTCTGCTTTGCCAGTCCAGATGCATTCACTATTTTTCGTAGTCTTCCCTTGTCCACGGGGGCCCGCATTGTCATCTCTCCTTCGACAACTGGACAAAGTTTTTCACGAAGTAGAATCACAGCTGACCTGGACATTCGAAAGTTCTCTTGCCGTTCCTCTGACACAACACACTCGCTGACAAACATATCCCACCAGGCTGCTGTTCTTCCAGGCCTTATCCAACCCCGTCGCTCAACATTGCTATGCTGAGATGTGTTGTATCCCAAATAGCTGCAATCGCCCATTTCCTTCTCTTAAGGTATTGATGTGTGATTTCCAAAAGCGTCTGTACATGTACAAGAAGGAGAAACACGGGCATGTCTGGATGACTCGCCTCCATCTTTCTAGTGGTTGCTGCCGAGTTACCGAACGGGTTGTTATGAAGCTGGCTGTGGCACGTTTGTTCTGATGTCACTTCCTGTGTGGGGCGCAGTCTTTCTGGCGTCACTTCTTCTCCGAACTCAGTTTGTAAACGATCAATGAGTCCATACAAAGCTGAGAGCCGGAGATTCAAGAAATAGATGGGCATTTACCCCTGTAAAAATTTGTCCGAGGAGGGGAACCTTAAACAGTGATTTAGCGTGGCTGAAACGGGGCTTAGTCTAAATAATTATTCGTTTAAGGGGTTATCTGGCTTAGTGTAGACATAGCCTTATTTAAATGTTGTTTTTGTGCGTCTCTTTTCCCACGACGACACGCGATCATTTACTGCACATTCATGTTACCATGCTTTTTACCTATGGCGTCTTGCTATGTTTTCAAACAAACAGGAGACATGTACCACCTTTTATGGTCATTAGTATTTAGAAGGAGTCCTTGCATCGACATTGAAAGCCACTTATTTTCTTTTTTCAAGTGCTGAAGGTGCACTCACGAGAGAAAGGCTTCACTTACCCCGTTCAAGATGCAAAAAAGAAAATACAAATTTTTACTTGCTTTTTTTTTTTTTTCATATCAGGGATATGTTAATAAACTGTATATTCTATGTCAGAGGTTTTCAAACTTTTTTCACCAAGTACCACCTCAGAAATACTTACCACTATATGGTCGACATTTAAATACAGTAATAAAGTAGGCCAAAGTATTCTTTAAAAACAAGACAGAGGTTTTATTATACGACTAAATTTTATATTTTTGGCCACTGTAGCATTGCACACATTTTGAACATTAACACTGTGTTTGAATATCGGACAATAAAACACTGCACTTTAATCAAGTGATTATTTGGCGTACCACTAGCTGGAGCCACAGTTTCAGATTCACTGTTCTATGTGAATAGATTAACCCCATTAAAACAAACACTATAGGACACCAAAACCCATCAATTGAAATTGTTTTAATCAGACCTATAGTCTTCCAGCCGCTATACAATTATGAAAGGATGCTCATACCTGTGTGCGATGTGTTTAACCACATCTATAATCTGTAACACCTTTTCTGAATTAGAACAATTTAGCACACTGACGGTACGGTCTGTACGCAAGGCTGTGGATGACATCACCACAGCACATTTGTGCATCTGGAATGACTCCAACGCAAACAAATGTATATTGAAAGACATATTTATATTGAAAGACATATTTTTAGATAGGAGATAGATTATGATAATATATTTTCTAAATAAAACGCCAACAGACGTTAACACATATTAATTGAATTAGTTTTGATTAGCCCTTAGGTAACACAGCAAAGAAAAGTAGAAAATGGATGCATTTTGGCTTAAAAACTAACGATAAAGGCGAAGATATAACACTGAAACGGCTTCAGGAAGAGATGCTTTAATACATGGCTGGCTATCTAGCGGCTAAAGTGCAACCGCAGTCGGAAGTGTTGTAGCGACTTCTAAACCACTAATCCTCGCGTCCATGGCGACAAATAAAGTGAGTTTCTTACAAGTATCATCCCTGCAGGACGAGGAATAGCTAAACATGCTTCACTACACACCGTAGCTCACCTGAATGTTCCTGAATGTAAACAAACGCCACTGGTGGATCTACATCTAACATCCACTGTAATGATACCAAGTACAGAAGCGTATCTGGTCGATACTACTATGATTAGAAAAAGAAGTACTGAAGAAGTACGAGGAGGAAAGAGAGTGATGCCCTCAGCACAGAGCGATGAGAGAGAGGTGAATGGTCAGGGAGTGTTTGGGCCTGTGTGCGTGTGTGTGTGTGTGTGTGTGTGTGTGTGTGTGTGTGTGTGTGTGTGTGTGTGTGTGTGTGTGTGTGTGTGTTGTGTGTGTGTGTGTGTGTGTGTTTTGTCTCGTCTTGTCTTGTCTCATAGTAACAGTGGTGCTATTGTATTGTTAGTGTACAGGAGCTTTTCTTGTTTTTGTTTGTATAGTATTGTTCTTGTATTATATTGTTTATGTTAAATGTGGAATGAGTGAGAGGGGCTGGGATATTATAAGCATCTGCTTCATCCAACCCCTTTTCAAGCCTTGCATAAATGTCTCTGCCAAAATGTAAAAAAAAAAAAGTGTGTTGTTGTCCTGTGCAGGTTTGAAATAAATACTTTGATTCAATTCAAATTACATCGATATTTTTTAGCATCACAAAATCTTTTTTCATTTAAAAAAATATATATATTATGTTTATAAACTCAGGAAATACGTCCCTGGACACATGAAGACTTTGAATATGACCAATGTATGATCTTGTTGTAACGACTTGGTCGCATAATGATGCGGGTGTGGTTCTCCCAAGGATGCAGACAGCTTCGGACACAGCTTGCAGGTAGGAATATGATTTATTTAACATATAAATCATACGATGAATAAACAAAAGACGTGCAAATAGCCAAAAGGCAAAAACAAAAAGACTAGCGTGGGAGCTAGCAGGCAAAATGGCATAGCGTGAAAAGCTAGCGGGAATCAAAGTTGTCGTCATCAGTTGTGTAAGAACAAACTACGAAGCCAGACAGAGTGAGGCCAAAGCAAAGACTAAATAGCCCTCTGATTAGCGCCCGGGCAACAGGTGCGCGTCCCGAACACTAACCAGAGGCAGGTGCACACAATCTGCCGTCATGGCAACAGAAACAAACTAAACTCAAGGTGCTGAAAACACGTGACACAACATAAACAAACTCTGATCCGGGCAGCGGATCGTAACAGTACCCCCCCCTTAAAGGACAGATTCCAGATGTCCCTTGACACTAAATAAAACTAGAACCCAACAAACAATAAACAGTTCGAGAGTCAAGGGAGGGTGGAGGGAGGATTTGGTGGTGGGTCGCCAGGCCACGTGGCCCCGAATCCACCGGGGAAGAGTCAGGTGGCGGCGGCGAGTGGAACGCCGCTGCCGCAGGCGAGGCGGGCGACCACGGAAAGGCCACCTTCGTGGCTGCCGAGAAGGTGGGCGTGAGTGGCGCCAGAAGTTCAACAGCCGCAGAGTTCTAAGTCTATGTCTCGGGTGTCGCTGCTGTTTGCGCCACAGGCGTCCATACACACACCTCAGAGAGCGCCGCTTGCGCAGCCAGACCACTCGAGGTCGCTGAGACGACGATGAGGGGAGAGCAGACGTCGCCGTGGAGGCAGGAGGAGCCGACGTCGCCGTGGAGGCAGGAGGAGCCGACGTCGCCGTGGAGGCAGGAGGAGACGTCGTCGCCGTGGAGGCAGGAGGAGACGTCGTCGCCGTGGAGGCAGGAGGAGCCGACGTCGTCGCCGTGGAGGCAGGAGGAGACGTCGTCGCCGTGGAGGCAGGAGGAGACGTCGTCGCCGTGGAGGCAGGTGCAGGTTCTGGTACCAGCCGTGGAGCAGGTGCAGGTTCTGGTACCAGCCGTGGAGCAGGTGCAGGTTCTGGTACCAGCCGTGGAGCAGGTGCAGGTTCTGGTACCAGCCGTGGAGCAGGTGCAGGTTCTGGTACCAGCCGTGGAGCCGGCGCTGGTGTGGGTACCAGCCGTGGAGCCGGCGCTGGTGTGGGTACCAGCCGTGGAGCCGGCGCTGGTGTGGGAACCAGCCTTGGAGCCGGGACAGGGGTTGGTCTTGGAGTCGGTGCTGGTGTGAGAACCAGCCTTGGAGCCGGCGCTGGTGTGAGAACCAGCCTTGGAGCCGGCGCTGGTGTGGGAACCAGCCTTGGAGCCGGCGCTGGTGTGGGAACCAGCCTTGGAGCCGGCGCTGGTGTGGGAACCAGCCTTGGAGCCGGCGATGGTGTGGGTACAGGAGACGAAGCTTGGTGTGTCAGCCGAGGTGCAGGAACAGGTGCTAGCCGAGGTGCAGCTGGAGGTGGCCTAGCTGGCGGTTGTGGCTTAGCAGGCCAAAGGACTGTTGGCGGTGGCCGTGCAGGAGGTTGCGGCTTAGCACGCCGAAAGACTGGTGGCGGTGGCCTTGCAGGAGGTTGCGGTTTAGCACGCCGAAAGACTGGTGGCGGTGGCCGTGCAGGGGGTTGCGGCTTAGCACGTCGAAAGACTGGTGGCGGTGGCCGTGCAGGAGGTTGCCGCTTAGCACGCCGAAGTTGTGCCACCGCACTAGCACAGTTCCCAGTACTAGCCCCCCCCTCAAGACGCGGATACCAGACGCGCTCTTTGCGGTTTGGAACCGTCTTCAAGGGTGGGTGGGGGGAGGTATGGAGGGGGGTATACTCTTCTTTAAATTGTCCAAATTGACTATTATTACTCCTCACTTGAGATTGGGTGGGAGCACAGGGGGAAAAAATATGTGCAGTGGGCGGAGCAATAGTCACTGGAGGTGGAGTTTGAAAATCAGAATGTGACTGACTAGATTTACACTTAGCAAAAATGTCCTGATAATGTTTTATCTTAGAATGAAAATTATTTGGCATTGGCTGACAGAAAGAAGCAGATGGAAAAAAAAAATCTTGCTCAATGACGTCATCGGGAGTGGGCGGAGTTACCTCTTCGGGGGGCGCCAATGAAATGACGTCATTGTTGGAAATGTCCATGTGACTGACAGCCCAATCGGAGAAGTGTTTGGCGAAGTGGTCGATTGGGTTGCCAAACGTCTGAGCTTGTAGCTTGCTTCGGTCCGAGGGAGGAGTTTGCAGGAGCGGCGCGTCTTGGCGGCGAGGGAAAGACCTTCTGGCCGGCTTCCGTCTTTGACGGCGCGCACCGTACTGCGGGGGTGTGGCGATGTCCTCGGGCCAAACGGAGTGGATTGGGACCAGCTTTCCGTTGGGACCCCATATCAGGTCCTGGCGCTCCGAGGGGGAATAGCGAAGAGTTTCCGCTTCCATTGCTCGCAACACCTCCCACGTACCTTCGTCAAACTCCTCAATGGCTGCTGCGGGAGAATTGTTATTTGCTGGCTTCGTACTGTAACGACTTGGTCGCATAATGATGCGGGTGTGGTTCTCCCAAGGATGCAGACAGCTTCGGACACAGCTTGCAGGTAGGAATATGATTTATTTAACATATAAATCATACGATGAATAAACAAAAGACGTGCAAATAGCCAAAAGGCAAAAACAAAAAGACTAGCGTGGGAGCTAGCAGGCAAAATGGCATAGCGTGAAAAGCTAGCGGGAATCAAAGTTGTCGTCATCAGTTGTGTAAGAACAAACTACGAAGCCAGACAGAGTGAGGCCAAAGCAAAGACTAAATAGCCCTCTGATTAGCGCCCGGGCAACAGGTGCGCGTCCCGAACACTAACCAGAGGCAGGTGCACACAATCTGCCGTCATGGCAACAGAAACAAACTAAACTCAAGGTGCTGAAAACACGTGACACAACATAAACAAACTCTGATCCGGGCAGCGGATCGTAACACTTGTAACTACTTGGTATCGGATTGATACCCAAATTTGTGGTATCATCCAAAATTAATGTAAAGTATCATACAACAGAAGATATGTGATTACTACATTTTAACAGAAGTGTAGACAGAACATGTTAAAACAGAAAATAACCAGATATTAACAGTAAATGAACAAGTAAATTATTTATTCATTTTCTACCACTTGTCCTTAATAATGTAGACAAAATAATAGAATGGAAAATGACAAAATATGTTACTGCATACGTCAGCAGACTAATTAGGAGCCTTTGTTTACTTACTTACTAATACAAGAAACGTTGTCTCGGATGTTCACTATTTTATTTAAGGACAATCTTGCAATAAGAAGCATATGTTTAATGTACCATAAGATTTTTTTGTTCAAATAAAGCCAATAATGCAATTTTTTGTGGTCCCCTTTATTTAAAAAAGTATCAAAAAGTACCGAAAAGTATCGAAATACCTTTGGTACCGATACCGGTACCAAAATATTGGTATCGGGACAACACTAGAAGACAGAGATGCAAAATGGATTGCACGCTTTATTCTGCTCACAAGACTCGCAATCTACTTTGCACACGTTTCGTAGTTTGCTCTGCGTGTGCTATCAAGTTTGCACATGTTTTAGTACCCGCAAACCATCAGGCCCGGTGTGTACTTTTAGTGGGCGTGTTCAGCGTAATTTACTAAGACTGCGTATGCAACTGACAACTGGTGCAGAGGTTTTGCTTGCACTAAGTGGCTTTCAACATGGAGACACTCATTTACTGCACATTCATGTTATCATGCTCCCACCCATTGCATTTTGCTATGCTTTGAAACATGCAGCAGACATGTACTACTTTATCTGGGCATTTTAAAAGCAGTCTCTACAGTGCATCTACGTCGGAAGCCATTTTTTTAGCGTGCTAAAGGTGCGTCCTGGGAGATGCTGTGAGCATGCCCTGAAACGTTACGAACGCATGAACATGTATATTAGTAGGCTAGACTATTGTAATGGTCTCCTTGTAGGTCTTCCCAAAAAAACTGTCAGCAGCTACAGCTTGTTCAGAGTTCTAACCAAGACCAAAAAATGTGAGCACATTACACCAATTCTTAAATCCTTACATTGGCTCCCTGTACATCAGAGAATTGATTTCAAAATCCTCCTGCTCACATATAAATCACTACATGGTCTCGGGCCGAAGTATATCACTGATATTCTCCCACTATATAAGCCCTCTAGATCACTAAGATCTTCTGAGACCAATCTGTTAGCGGTTCCCAGAGTTAACTCAAATCAAGGGAGAGCATCATTCAGTCACTATGCAACAAATAGCTGGAATAAACTTCCTGAAGATGTCAGACTTTCCCCAACTCTTTTAAAACTAAACTGAAAACTTTTATGTTCACCTTAGCTTTCAGCTAAATCTTTGAACTTTTAACGTCCGCACTGTTTTTATTTTTATTGTCTGCATTTTAATTTTGCTTTTATTTTCTTTCATTTCACTTTGTTGTCTGTGAAGCACTTTGAGTCTGCCTTGTGTATGAAAAGTGCTATACAAATAAAGTTGCCTTACCTTGCCTTGCCTATACATGTAAAAAAATAATGTCATAAAAAAATGCCAGCACACACCAAAACTCAACAGTTGAATGTGTTTCAATCAGCCCCCACAGATGTCCAGAGGGTGCAAACATTTCAATGTATTTAAAGCGTTATATCAAGTGTTTGTAATAACAGGGTTGTACAATAACGGTGTTAATAACGCTGTTATTTTTACAAGTAAGGAGTAACCTAATGAATTACTTTGAGGTCCGTTACAACGCTGTTAGCATTAGCTTGATGTAACGTGGCATGCGACGTTTGATGTGGTTTTATGTCAACAACAGGACAGCATCATAAGTGCAGCAAGTTCAATGTAGAAAATATATTTTAAAACAACAAGCAGCACCACAATAAAATGAACTTGATATCAAATAGGAAGAGGGACCATCCCACTGCGACACAGCAGACAACATACACACACGTACACAACGGAAATATTGAACAACAAATGATTGAAGTGACAAACTTGCCATCCAAAAAATACACCGTTTGTTGACAAGAAGATATGACAGTTATCGAAGCACGTTCAATCTATTTATAAACCAAAGGTAACACAATCATGTTAAAAGATTCAGAGCCGACAAACTGCCGCTGGTAACGACTGCTAAAGCTAACAAACACAGCTCCTTTGAAACCCCCGATGATGTCACACATCACTAGGCAACAGGGCCCGTCTTTTAAAAGCACACACACACACACACACACACACACACACACACACACACACACACACACACACACACACACACATACACACACCGTGCCCTCATATGAAACGTCTGCGTATGCCAGATATTGTTTAGTGTTTTTCTTTAAGTATTGCATTAATTACTATCCCTGGTAATTCATTCATTCATTAAAGAGAAATTCCGTTATAATTCAATTACTTTTTGGTAAAGTAACGGGAAACTATAATTAATAACTCTTTAAAAGTAATTATCAGAAAACTGGTTATATCCAGCCCACTTAGTTGCACGCTTTGGGCGTTGTTAGCAAATAATATCGATTTAGATAGTCAGTGTTAGCTATCATTGATTGTATATTCTATCATCACAACAATTGTTTGCTTCATAAACTTAGTAATTGTGAAAAATATTGACAATTGTAATACAAACGTGTGCTGTTAAACCACTAATGGTAAAATAAACAAGCCAATGGTGGTTGTGCTATATTTTTTTGCTTTGAAAATGTAACTGTCAGCGAGATGTAAACAGCACTTTTACAGTTTTGTATTGTCGCTAGGACACATTTCCCAATACTTAGGTCACTTTTTCAAAACTCTTCACACAGTGAGCACAACAGAAGTATAAATGGGATAAACTGAGGATCAATTATCATTGCTTTGGCACAAAATGCATTCAATGACTTCATCTTTCAAATGACATGAATTATTTTCTCACTTCGACACAATAACCGCCAAAACCCTGTGTACTTACAAGCCAATTTGCACATGCTTACATACTGTTTTCAAAACTGTTAAACTTAAGTTCAAAACAAACAACTTGAATAAGACAGCAATTTGCTACAATTCTACAGAAATACATGAAATACATTTTAAAGCTTATTTGACCACTATGCACATGATCAAATGTCCCTCCTTAACGCAATGAATGCTGGATGCCTGGACATATCAGCAGAAGATTGCCAGGGATGGATCAGGCATGCCAGAAGATTATTTCCTAGGTATATTGCCCTAGATGACATAAGATGTGATGTGGATGAGAACATGTGGCCAAATGGAGAAGACTGAGTAGACTAGCATTACTATTGCATCTGTATCAGTGGATGGTGTGTATACAAATTCTTCTATTTTGGAATTACACAGTGCAAAAAAAACTAAAAAAATAATAAAAGACATCAAATATATTGAAGCATTCTGCATCATGTCTGATTCATTCCAGTAACATATATTTTGCTCTGAATAATAAACATTGTCAAATGCTACCTGCTCTTAGTGTTTTTTTGGTCATTGTTTTGTGGGTGAAAAAATGTGTTTGTTGTCTGTCAACCTTTGTTAGTGTTCTGGAAGAATGAGTTGATTTGAGACATATATGAAGTGATTTGGTAGCTATAGTGCATTTTCAAAGTGAAATGAACTGATGTGACGAGCTGAAAGTTGGTATGGAGAACTGTGTGAAGAGTTTTTAAAAAGTGACCTAAATATTGGGAAATGTGTCCTAGTGACTGTAAAAAACTGTAAGTCAGCCAACACCTATAAAATGATATTGCTAAATAGACGATATGTCTAAAATGTAAATTTTTGACAATGCATATATGTTGACAGTGCGATCGCCTCATTTCTTCCAGCCATCTGTCAGTTTGCATGTCCTTTCTAGACGTATGGAATAAAGACTGAAAACAACTACCACAGATGAGTTTTAGCCTTGATAAATCACACTGAAGGTTCTAAGTAACTATATTTGCATCTTCTCCTCCCAGTATTGAGGGTGTTTTGACAGTGAGCATATAATTTGCATATTCATTAAGACAGACAGGCTACATGGATTGCTCTCCTTATTTTGCTCACTTAAAGGCCTACTGAAACCCACTACTACCGACCACGCAGTCTGATAGTTTATATATCAATGATGAAATCTTAACATTGCAACACATGCCAATATGGTCGGGTTAGCTTACTAAAGTGCAATTTTAAATTTCGTGCGAAATATCCTGCTGAAAACGTCTCGGTATGATGACGCCTGCGCGTGATGTCACGGATTGTAGAGGACATTTTGGGAGAGCATGGTGGCCAGCTATTAAGTCGTCTGTTTTCATCGCAAAATTCCACAGTATTCTGGACATCTGTGTTGGTGAATCTTTTGCAATTTGTTCAATGAACAATGGAGACAGCAAAGAAGAAAGCTGTAGGTGGGAAACGGTGTATTGCGGCAGGTGTTGTGCCAAATAATGCACCCCCGCCGTAGAATGCACCCCCTGACTGTTGTGCCGGATAACACAGCCGGTGTTTCATTGATTACATTCCCGAAATATGACAGTCAAGCTTTACCATTGGCCTGTGGAGAACTGAGACAACAGAGACTGTTGCCAGGAGGACTTTGAGTTGGATGCGTATACGCGGTACCGTGAGTACGCATGCAGCTGCGGCTTCCAAACATTTGATCGCTTGCCCGTACGTGCGTGCCGCTATGTGCATGTCACGTACGTAACTTTGGGGACTTTGGGGAAATATATGTGCTGTATGAACTTTGGGGAGGTGAACGGTACTTTGGGCTGTGGGATTGAGTGTGTTGTGCAGGTGTTTGAGTTGTATTGGCGGGTTATATGGACGGGAGGGGGGAGGTGTTTGTTATGCGGGATTAATTTGTGGCATATTAAATATAAGCCTGGTTGTGTTGTGGCTAATAGAGTTTATATATGTCTTGTGTTTATTTACTGTTTTAGTCATTCCCAGCTGATTATCAGGTCCCACCCGCCTCTCACAGCATCTTCCCTATCTGAATCGCTCCCACTGCCCTCTAGTCCTTCACTCTCACTTTCCTCATCCATGAATCTTTCATCCTCGCTCAAATTAATGGGGAAATCGTCACTTTCTTGGTCCGAATCGCTCTCGCTGCTGGTGGCCATGATTGTAAACAATGTGCGGATGTGAGGAGCTCCACAACCTGTGACGTCACGCGCATATCGTCTGCTACTTCCGGTACAGGCAAGGCTTTTTTATCAGCGACCAAAAGTTGCGAACTTTATCGTCGATGTTCTCTACTAAATCCTTTCAGCAAAAATATGGCAATATCGCAAAATGATCAAGTATGACACATAGAATGGACCTGCTATCCCCGTTTAAATAAGAAAATCGCATTTCTGTAGGCCTTCAAGAGATGCAATCCTCTGCACACAAGTTTAGTAAATCAGCTTTGCATCTGTTGCAAGTTTGCACATGTTTTAATAGCCGCAAACCTTAAGTAGTACTGGCCCAAAATGTTCTAAAAAAACATCCTCTGGAATTGAATGATATTTAAAGGAGATGTCAGTGGTTTAAAAGGCTTCACTGCCCCCAAAAAATGATCCAAGCATCACGCACACTGCTTCTTTCTTTCTTGACATTTTTCATGTCTCATATCATCTACGAACCGCACTTGGCCTTTTTTTGACTGGATGCACTGCACACATTTGAACTCGACATTCAAGCATGGAATGAGGTAAAATGTTCCCTCCCTTTGTATCTGCTTGATAGCCCGTCTGAAGCAATATCATTCCGATAAAATAAGCCATGACCCAAGCACGACAGCGAGCCACCGATCTTCAAAACAACAAGCAACCGGGGTGAATTTAGTCTTACTTCAAAAGTGAGGAAATAAATGAGATTTCGGCACACTGTGTTATCGTTTTTGTAAATGTATTATGCTTTAAAGATGCTATGTTTACTCTGGCCTGCTGTAAGATAACATATTTCCAGCAGATTCGGCTTTTAAGCTTTGTAATTGAAATACAGTGCAACCTTAAAATTGGCCCCTAAGGGCATTCTGAATGTCTGAGGGATTAACATTTCAAAATCACTTGAAGACCTACAGGTCAAAGTGTTATCATATATGACATAATTCCACTTATTTACATCATCACATGCTTTTAAAGAGAGAATGTTTTATTGTTTTCCATTATTTTACAGATTAATTTGTAATCATTATAACAGAAAATGTAAAAAAACCAACAAAAAAACAGCGGTCTCCTCAACAAAGTTAAAAGTGTGTTGTGTTGTACTTTATTATTTCTAAAATTACAAGGGTTAACTTATTTTTACACTAATACGACAGTGAAGAAAAAAATGTACATGTTTTATAAGTGCGACAGTCTATCACTGGCTCAAAACAAACATACACACCCATATATATATATATATATATATATATATATATATATATATATATATATATATATATATATATATATATATATATATATATATATATATATATATATACATATACATACACATCTATCCATCCATTTTCTACCGCTTGTCCCTTTTGGGGTTGCGGGGGGTGCTGGAGCCTATCTCAGCTGCATTCGGGCGGAAGGCGGGGTACACCCTGGACAAGTCGCCACCTCATCACAGAGCCAACACAGATAGACAGACAACATTCACACTCACATTCACACACTTGGGACCATTTAGTGTTAAAAAGTTAAAGTACCAATTATTGTCTCACACACACACTAGGGGTGGCGAAATTATTATCTGCATTTGACCCATCACCCTTGATCACCCCCTGGGAGTTGAATGGAGCAGTGAGCAGCAACGGTGGCCGCGCCCGGGAATATGTTTTGGTTATTTAACCCCCAATTCCAACCCTTCATGCTGAGTGCCAAGCAGGGAGGTAATGGGTCCCATTTTTATAGTCTTTGGTATTGCCAATCAACCTATCTCCAGGTGCATGTCTTTGGAGGTGGGAGGAAGCCGGAGTACGCGGAGGGAACCCACGCAGTCACGGTGAGAACATGCAAACACACAGAAAGACCCCGAGCCCGAGGATCGAACCCAGGACCTTCGTATTGTGAGGCACGTGCACTAACCCCTGGGACACCGTGCTGCCCCATATATGTACATACATTCTGTTAAGCACAAGCTTGTTATTAGGATTGTCAGATACATATACACAAGTTGTGAGTTACAAACATCCCTGGCAATAGTTAGTGTAGCAAATGTCACAATGAACTCTTTAAGATCCGTACAAAACAGCCGGTGTCACTCATTTTCTTGCATTGGCTTATGGAGATGAACATAACTTTGCTTTCTAACCATTGGAACGAGTAAAGTGAGTGTGAAGGACAGTGAAGTGGATGATATTCATTGAATTAGAAAAAAGAAATAGGTTGTGCCGATACCAATATTTTGGTACTGGTACCAAAATGTATTTTGATACTTGCACAAAAATGGCATTATTGGCTTTATTTTAACAAAATATTGTTACGGTACATTAAATATATGTGTCTTAATGCAATCGAAGAACAATGTTGGCCTTGAATAAAATAGTGAACATACAAGACAACTTGTCTTTTACTAGTAAGTAAACAAACAAAGGCTCCTAATTAGTCTGCTGACATATGCAGTAACAAATTGTGTCATTTCACATTATATTATTTTTTCAAACTTATAAAGGACAAGCTGTAAAAATTGATTATTAATTCACTTTTTCAATTACTGTTAATATATGTTTATTTTCCGTTTCAACATGTTCTGTCTACACTTCTGTTAAAATGTAATAATCACTTATTCTTCTGTTGTTTGAATACTTTATAGTAGTTTTGAATGATACCACAAATTTAGGTATCGATCCGATACCAAGTAGTTACAGGATCATGCAGTGGTCATATTCAAAGTCCTCATGTGTCCAGGGACGCATTTCCTGAGTTTATAAACATAATATGAATTTTAAAAAAAGGAAAAAAGATTTTGTGACGAAATATCGATGCAACCATTAGACTAGACTAGATATGCTCTTGTACTTGATATCATTACAGTGGATGTCAGGTGTAGATCCACCCATGGCGTTTGTTTACATTCAGGAACGGCGTCATTAGCGGTGACACCGGTGAGCTACGGTGTGCAGTGAAGCATGTTTAGCTATTCCTCGTCCTACAGGGATGATGCTCACTTTATTTGTCGCCATGGAGGCGAGGATTAGTGATTTAGAAGTAGTTAAAACACTGCAGACTGTGGATGGATTTTAGCTGCACCTCTTCCTGAGGGGCGTTTCAGTGTTATGGCTTTTTTCCTCCCCTATTGCTCCACTAAATACTGTATATCCCAACATAGCAGCCACCGTGAATTACAGTAGCTTCAAAACGTGTGTGGAAATATGTTATCGGTAACACTTTAGTATGGGGAACATATTCTAAGTAACAAAGACTTAATTTGGAGTTATTTGGACATTAGAGGAACATTTAAGGATTAGGGTTAGGGTTACTAATAAGCAATAATTATGAGGTTATTGAGGGAAGACTCTTAATTAATGGCTTACTGGTTGTATAATAAGGCCATGCAGAATAAGGCATTAATAAGTACTTAATAATTACTAATTAAGAGCCAATATGTTACTATTTTGCATGTTAATAAGCAACTAATTAATGGTGAATATGTTCCCTATACTAAAGTGTTACGATGTTTTCTTATCAATCACTTTTTTAAATCATTCATTTCGTTACCTCCACCAAGGATGCTATTATCAGAACTGGACAAACACCACAAAGCCATCAGTAAACTGTTAGGGTAAAGGACATATTCCAGGTTTTGTTTTCCACATTTTGTAATATATTGTTGGATTATTTACTAATCTTAATAGCTAGAAAGGTACTACTTTGTGCCATTATATATGTGTATATATATATATATATATATATAATATAATATATATATATATATATATATATATATATATATATATATATATATATATATATATATATATATATATATATATGTATATATACCACCACACTGCCACCAAACCCCCACATCCCTCATGACTAGCAAATTAATTAGTTATTCCACAGCACCTAGGAAGATGCACATCTCACAAAATCTGACACTAATTCCATCAATATTCATTAAAAATTAAGCTTAATTGTGTCTTTGTGAGCAAGCCCCCCTCCCCCAACACACACAAAACATGCAAGTCAATCAATCCTCTGACGCACGACGTGACACCAAAGGATGGTGAGTAGATGAGACCCTGAGAACCCTGACACACATGCACATTCAAACACAGTGTAAAACTGACTTTCAAGACATGCTCGTGCTACTTACAAGAACCATGACATATCCAAAAATATAAAATACCAATGTTTGGTTTGTCTTTCATAGTTTGTTAAGTGTTGTGCTCTTTTACACAACACACTGTATTTACATGATGATTATGTCACATATGCTGGAAAATATATTACAGGGAAAGACTACTTTCATCCACTGTGACTGTTTTTTGGTGTTTCGAATGCAGCGTTGGACTTCATGCAAATGATGGGCATTCATCCCAGGCTGGAACCTATTATTATCATCACGGCAAAAGGTGACCATTAGAGGTGGAAATAGCTGTGGCGACATTAGTGTATATCTGTGTGTGACTATCTTAATGGGGTCATTTGAAGCAAGGACTGTTCCAGTGCTGTGTGTGCGTGTCCTTCAAAGTGGATCCTACCGTAGCAATTTGACTGACCTTTTAACATAAAGAGTCTACAAGAATTTATACTATACATCTATGTATATATATATATATATATATATATATATATATATATATATATATATATATATATATATATATATATATATATATATATATATATATATAGTATATACTGTATATATATTGTAATGTGTGTAGGTCTTACCTATTGGACTATTGTCTCATGTAGTTGACAAGACATGGGTCAACTTATTGTGATGGTAAAGTATTTTATATAGTACAGTATTATTTTAATTTAGTATTAGTATCAATCACAGTGATTGATACTACAATCACTGTAGTTTTGCCCAGGTCTGTACCAGACCTGCCTGGGCAAAACATGACCTATTGAAAGGGAACTGCACTTTTTTTGGAATTTTGCTTATTGTTCACAATTATTATGAAAGATACAACGATGGATGGATTTTTTTAATGCATTTTAAATAGGGATGTGAATGCGTTAAAATGTAATATCGGAAATTATCGGTATCGGGTTTGTTTGTTTTTTTCCTCTATTAAATCAACATAGAAAACACAAGATACACTTACAATTAGTGCACCAACCCAAAAAACCTCCCTCCCCCATTTACAGTCATTCACACTCATTCACACAAAAGGGTTGTTTCTTTCTGTTATTAATATTCTGGTTCCTATATTATATATCAATATATATCAATACAGTCTGCAAGGGATACAGTCCGTAAGCACACATGATTGTGCGTGCTGCTGGTCCACTAATAGTACTAACCTTTAAAAGTTAATTTTACTAATTTTCATTAATTACTAGTTTCTATGTAACTGTTTTTATATTGTTTTACTTTATTTTTCATTCAACAAAATGTTTTTAATTTAGTTATCTTATTTTATGAATTTTTTTAAAAAGTACCTTATCTTCACCATACCTGGTTGTCCAAATTAGGTTAATTCCACGACTGCATGTATCGGTTGGTATCGGTATCGGTTGATATCGGTATCGGTAATTAAAGAGTTGGACAATATCGGAATATCGGATATCGGCAAAAAGCCATTATCGGACATCCCTAATTTTAAATATTAAATAAATGCGATCAAAAGTCTGCTTACAATGAAGCCTATGGGAACTTGGCAATTCCACCTACAAAGTCCTTAAAAAAACATCCAAACACCTCCATTAAGGTTTTAAATATATAAGTACAAACGTTTGTATATACTTTATGTAATGTAGTAACGGGCACATTTATAATAACATTTAAAGGAGCCATATGTAGTAATGTGGCCAGAAATGGTACTGCAATCACCGTCAAAATTTGTTCTCAATATGTCGTCCCCTCCCACTCTCCATGACTGAGGTTGCCAGATACGCAGCCAATTCTGAATCCTACTCCAAGCAACTTCAAATTACAACGGAAGAGTCCTACGCTGTAGGTTTCTCTGGTTTATGCTTCTTTCAAGATGGTTTACTAAGTAATTATGACACATTTTACTAATGTCAATTAGCCAAATGTATTTGTAAAGTTACGCAGCAATATTTTCGTTGGGAGTTGGGACAGATTGTGTGACGGCGCACACGCGCTCCGTGCTTCCCTCTTCTGCAGGAGCGCTCAGAAGCTCCGCTGTGAGCACCAGACACGCCCCCGCGCTCATCACGCAGACCGCGCCCTCCGGAGGCAATCAACACCCAACGCACCTGGCTTTGAAGAGGGACGGCAGTATAAAGACCTTCGACGTTGACTCATCGTCGTCGTAACGTAGCTCTGCTCGCAGTAAGCTCCACGGCCCTGACTTCCCTCTTGCTATCGCTCACTTGCCTGTTTCCTTGTGCCTCATTTCCTGATCCCAGTGTTTTCTCTCGTTTCCCTCACAGTGCCCGTGTCTCCGCCTCGCTGTGTCCCTCCGCTGCTGTTTTTCCCTCCTGGACTCTGTTTGCTCTCCCCGATCCTTGACCCAGTTTTGGACTTTCGCCCTCCTGCCCTTGACCCCCGCTCGGACCTTGGACCTCCTCTTGGATCATCCCCTTTGGACTTGGACGCTATCATTCAACACGCACCTCAACAAACCTTACGGTATTCACATGGTAAATTTCCACACATAGTTTCTCATGTAAACACATAGTAGCATACACACTCCATTCACTCATCAAGCACTCAATAAACCTGTTGAGCTTGATATGCTGTTGTCGTGTCGTCTCCTTCCCCAGTTCGACATAACAGATTGTTGGCATTACCGTGCTAAAAAGTCTAGTTTGACCGCACGGACCACCATCGAAATATATTATATATATCCATCCATCAATCCATCTTCTTCCGCTTATCCGAGGTCGGGTCGCAGGGGCAGCAGCCTAAGCAGGGAAGCCCAGACTTCCCTCTCCCCAGCCACTTCGCCCAGCTCTTCCTGTGGGACCCCGAGGCGTTCCCAGGCCAGCCGGGAGACATAGTCTTCCCAACGTGTCCTGGGTCTTCCCCGCGGCCTCCTACCGGTCGGACGTGCCCTAAACACCTCCCTAGAGAGGCGTTCGGGTGGCATCCTGACCAGATGCCCGAACCACCTCATCTGGCTCCTCTCGATGTGGAGGAGCAGCGGCTTTACTTTGAGCTCCCCCCGGATGGCAGAGCTTCTCACCCTATCTCTAAGGGAGAGCCCCGCCACCCGGCGGAGGAAACTCATTTCGGCCGCTTGTACCCGTGATCTTGTCCTTTCGGTCATAACCCAAAGCTCATGACCATAGGTGAGGATGGGAACATAGATCGACCGGTAAATTGAGAGCTTTGCCTTCCGGCTCAGCTCCTTCTTCACCACAACGGATTGATACAGCGTCCGCATTACTGAAGACGCCGCACCGATCCGCCTGTCGATCTCACGATCCACTCTTCCCTCACTCGTGAACAAGACTCCGAGGTACTTGAACTCCTCCACTTGGGGCAAGATCTCCTCCCCAACCCGGAGATGGCACTCCACCCTTTTCCGGGCGAGAACCATGGACTCGGACTTGGAGGTGCTGATTTTCATCCCAGTCGCTATATTATGTATTATTATATTATATATAATAATACATAATATATTATATATCGCATAGGCCTACTTTGATGGCAAGCCAAGGCCAACAGTAAAATTACCGCCACTTTTCGTTCAGCATAACTCCATGTTGCATCCAACCTGATGCACTGCATTCTCTTCCATTTACCCACATCACCATCTTTCAGTGCAGAGTGCATTTCTATGAGCCAACCCACATTATGCATAAATCATAGCTTACTACCATGTCAATACACAAAGTAGAAAATCATTACATGTAATGCATTATATTGTGCCAAGCAAATACCACTCCATATGTGCCTGATGCACATACAGTACCAGAAACCGCAATTAGCCATGCTAATGTTGTTCCCCAGTGTATCAGCATATTGAGAACGAAATAGGCACTGACAATACTCATATCCACATAGGTTTTATTTGTCGAAAATATATTTTTCCCTGTCAGTTGGTTGCCACATCGACAAACAGGCTAACGGACATATATTTCCCCCGTTTGCCTATATGTGGATGTGTCATTGACCGGGATAGCATGCTAAGCTCCACTAGTGGGATGGTGCTTCGCTTAGAAGCATTTGTTGCATGAACATACTAGCTTTTGTTAGACAAGATCATAGACTGTATATAGTAATTAGGGCTGCGAATCTTTGGGTGTCCCACGATTCGATTCAATATCGATTCTTGGGGTCACGATTTGATGATAAATCGATTGTTTCGTTCCAACGCGATTCTCGATTCAAAAACGATATTTTTCCGATTCAAAACAATTCTCTATTCATTCAATACATAGGATTTCAGCAGGATCTACCCCCGTCTGCTGACATGCAAGCAGATTAGTAGATTTTTGTAAAAAGCTTTTATAATTGTAAAGGACAATGTTTTATCAACTGATTGCAATAATGTAAATTTGCTTTAACTATTAAATGAACCAACAATATGACTTATTTTATCTTTGTGAAAATATTGGACACAGTGAGTTGTCAAGCTTATGAGATGCGATGCAAGTGTAAGCCACTGTGACACTGTTTTTTTTTTTCTTTTTTATAAATGTCTAATGATAATGTCAATGAGGGATTTTTAATCACTGCTATGTTGAAATTGTTACTAATATTGATACTGTTGTTGATAATATTCATTTTTGTTTCACTACTTTTGGATTGTTCTGTGTCGTGTTTGTGTCTCCTCTCAATTGCAGTTCTGAGTGTTGCTGGGCCGGGTTTGGTTTTGGAATTGGATTGCATTGTTATGGTATTGCTTTGTAATATTTTGTTGGATTGATTAATAAAAAAAAATAAAAATAAAAAAAATTACAAATTAAAATAAAAATCGTCTTTTGAAAAATGAGAATCGATACTGAATCGTACAACGTGAGAATCGCGATTTGAATTTGAATCGATTTTTTCCCATACCCCTAATAGTAATACTGTAATATAGTTTACATACGAAATGCCCCATTCCATTTATTACAAGAAATAAGAAAACGTCAATTCCTGACTTACCTATCATGGTGGAAATGAGCAAGTTTGGTCAGATGAAAAAATCTTCTCTGCCTTCAATCGTCTCCATCTTTCAAAGGCATCCCCGATACAAATCTTCGTTTTGTTCCTGGCTTTGTCATGAACAAGTTGAGAATCGTGACAACGCCTTTTAGATTTACTAAGGTCTGCCATGTTTAGTAACTTTACCAGGGGCAGTAGCTCGATGAAGAGGGCGGTGCGTAACTGGCAACCTGGATTTGACACACTCACAGAATTTTTAATTGGTCAAATGGTGGAGGGCGGGGCATCAAAATGAAAAGAGTTACAATATTTCGGGGCTGCAAATCTAATTTTGAAAAGAGCATATCCCGGCTGAACTATTGTTATCAGTTAGGAAGGTATTCGAAAAGAACATGATTTATTAATGCCTTTTGACATATCAGGGCCATTTAATGATGACTTCACATGAAATGTTTACATGTGGCACGTTTAATATTTACTTATACTGATAATTTTAAGCATATTTATTTCAAAAACGCATCACAACTTTTGCTTTTTATTTTTTCTTCACCACTGATTACTACTCACTGCAGACTTTATGAGAGCCAACAAACATAATAAAACATCACTTTCTCTACAAAGTCTGCTCCCATCCAAAGCTCGCAAACAGTATTCTCTTTACATCTTCTGACTTAGCCAATCTAGAAGTTTTTCATTCGTGACATTTAGTTTATACCCGAAGATGGAGACAAACACACAGAACAACAGAATACAGTATCAGACTCAGCAGCATTTTTTTAAAGCCTTCATTGGGTGGATTACAATTTATTTTTCACCTAAACGGGAAGATATGGACATCCTATTAGTCGTCATCACAGTGAGAGCATATATTGTACAGTAAGCGATTGTTTAATTATGTTTGTATTTCTTGTTTAGCACCTGGCAATACTGCTACATGATGCTTAGTGTTTTACTAAAGTTGGATCTGTTTAGCAGAGTTCCTAAAACTTGTAGCTTATCCTCCTTACATTCAAGATCAAATATATAAGGTTCTGGACCATCATTTGTCCCAAAGTAATCGTTATTGGCTCTAACAAAGTCTGCATGATTTCCATTGTTGTTGGTGGGGAAGGGATCTGTGGTTCCTACCTCTACGTCAAGTGATCACGTGACTGGCGAGCTGATTATCTCTCAAAATGGCTCGAGAATCTCCATGAGGTCGATACTATTTTGATCATATCTATTTACTCGCAAACTTTGGAAGTCTTTCGGTGTTATACATCAGATTTATATGATAATAGCTTCAATATAGAAGCAACTTGTTTTTCCAATCTACTGGTACTTTTTAGCTTTTCAACCCTAGCATCCGGACATCCCCAAATATATATTTTTTTAAACCTTTAACGTAGAAACTGGAGTTGCCAATATGATGTGCAGTGCAATTTTCAGATTACCATAAGTGTTGAACTTTAGCGAGTGTTCCAATGGTTAGAATCTGTACTTTTGAGTGATATACAGGTTATTATGGTTACAGCCACTCCAAACAGACAATGCATGAAGCAGAGTGGGGCAGTGTACGTTTATAGCAACACGCGTGAAACGTGAGTGGACAAGGAAGCAGGTTCTTACAACAAAGTTCTGTTCTGCAGAAAAGTGATATTATATCTTATAGGTGGATGTTTTTTATCCTTTAAGTTCAAGTTTTGCTGTGTTTGTTGTTTTTCTTTATTGTAAAACATTGCAGACCGTTGTCCCAACGGGTTGAGTTTTTCAAGGATGTCGTTGTGGTTTGTGCAGCCCTTTGAGGCATTTGTGATTAAGGGCTTTATAAACAAACTTTGATTGATTGACTAATAGATTGATCGATCGAGGAGATGGTCGGGAAAATGAGAGGGGGGGGCTCAGGGTAAATATAACCGGTACAAACACTGCCTATAACCTGTTAAATTGAAATGAATGCCTTCTCATTTAGATGAGCAAGATTAGGGACAGATTTTGACTGGCTCCGAGGCGGGCATTAAGTACTAGGTCCAGTTCATGTTTGCCTCTAGCTTCTCCTTTCACTGCGGCAGAGAAGAGTACACTCAGGACAGACAAGCAGTGACTAAGTTTGTGGTCAAAAGTTTGCACCCATTTGCCACATTACTTCTGATTTTTAAGTGGTAAATGTTCAATTTGATCATCGATCATATTTTTACTTGTACTGATACTTCTACCATAACTACTGGGACTTATTGTGCAACTTATTGTATTGTAATTAATGTACATCAGAGCTATTCAAATTGTTGTATTTTTTGTATTTAGTGTATTAGATTCAGCAACTAGTGTTTGGATCCCACAGTACGCAATATCTGAAGAGCATGGAAAAAAGCATTTCACTGTGGTGTACTCTGCATGTGACGAATAAAACCCTTGAACCTTGAATTGCAGTCCGAGAAAAATTGCATGCTTTCTCCTAACCACATTTTCAATCAGTCGTTATATCATACAGGTGAAACTCATTAAATTAAAATATTGTGTAAAAGTCCATTCATGTCAGCAATTCAACTTTACATGTGAAACTGATATACAATATTAACCCATGCAAAGTGAGATAGACACGCCTTAAATATTTAAAATTTTGATGAACATAACAGTTTTTGAAGACCCAACATTTTCTGAGGTTTTCATTCGAAGGTTTTCATAAGCTGTAAACCATAATCATCAAAATTGTATCAGCAGAAGGCTTGAAATATCTTGAGTTGCATGTTATGGGCTTACGTCATATTATTTCACCTTGTAGATCCAAACAAAACATTCTAATTGTTTGAGTTTGGCAAGTATATTTTCTAAGAAGATGACAAATATTCTTGAACTTTTCGAAAATGTTACATTATTTTGTAATTTCCACATTTGTTTTGGTTAAAATTATACAGTATAACATTAATTTCTTATAGTTATTTAAAAAAATAATTACATAATATATATTTTTTCTCTGCTATGTATGTGCCTCTTAAAACTTCACTGTTGGCTTTTAAAGATCATGTTACCTCTAAACAAAACAACATTGATGCGAATCCACCTTTTTTTCCTCTTTAAAAAAAAACAACAAAAAAAAACTATAAGAGAACTGATATGGAACCGAATCATTAAGCAGAATTAAAAGCGGAATCGGAACCGAAAAAATCTTTTTAATTTCCATTCCTAGCCATAGTGTGCATGATGTTGCTTACATGGTCCACTGATTGCTCAGGGAGTTTGTGCATTTGCTCAGACACATGGACAATTAGGGGCAACATTGGATATAACAACATAACATTAAGCAATCCCTCTAGGATTTTGCAGGCGTTGTTTGTGATTGTTGCAGCCTAAAATGTCTGAATTTGTGGCAGCTTTATCAGAAAGTTGCGGCAAAAGTTGAAATGAGGCTCTTTTTTTTTCTCTACTTACCTAAAATCATCTTGTGATTTATTGACTTTGTTGCCAATGTTTTAGGTGTTCCTTGTGACCTTAACATCAAAAAGCGAATAATTTCAACATAAACTGTAAAACAAAAACTTTATTGATGTTTTACTCGTTTAATAACATACAGACCTAAAAGTAGACACTCAATGGCAATAAAAGCTCGGAGCTCAATGTCAATGTTTTGTACTGTTTTATCTAATATTAACTACTAACATTAGTACTATTTATAATTATAAAAAGAAACACCACCAAAGGCTTCTCTATTGTCCACTGTCTGCTCTGTCAACCAAAAGTTTCCACGCTGGAAAAAACGTTAGCAAACCTAGCATATCTAAGTGAGCCACAAAGTAATTTTAACAGCAAAATCGTACTGCGTTGCCCTATTCCCTGAAGAAAAGTTAAATGATCAGCGTTTTTCAACCACACTAGTGTTCCGTGAGATACAGTCTGGTGTGCCGTGGGAGATTATCTAATTTCAACTATTTGGGTTGAAAATATTTTTTGCAAACCAGTAATTATAATCCGCAAATAATGTGCCATTGTTGAGTGTCTGTACTGTCTGGAGCTTGGCAGAGTAACCGTAAAATACTCTTCCATATCAGTAGGTGGCAGCAGGTAGCTAATTGCTTTGGAGATGTCGGAAACAGCGTGTCTAATGCGTAAACCAAAAATAAAGAAAAGGTGAGTGTCCCTAGGAAAAGGCATTGAAGCTTAGGGAAGGCTATGCAGAACAAAACTAAAACTGAACTGGCTACAAAGTAAACAAAAACAGAATGCTGGACGACAGCAAAGACTTACTGTGAAGCAAAGATGGCGTCCACAATGTACATCCAAACATGACATGACAATCAACAATGTCCCCACAAAGAAGGATAAAAACAACTGAAATATTCTTGATTGCTAAAACAAAGTAGATGCAGGAACTATTGCTCAAAGGAAGACTTGAAACTGTTACAGGAAAATACCAAAGAAAGAGAAAAAGCCACCAAAATAGGAGCGCAAGACAAGAACTAAAACACTACACAGGAAAACAGCAAAAAACTCAAAATAAGTCACGGCGTGATATGACAGGTCGTGACAGTACACCTACTTTGAGACAAGAGCTTTAGTGATGGGTTAGGGTTAGTTGTTGATGGTTTAAAGTCATATCCAACAATTGCGAGTACGACTTTTTATTGTCAATATTGGCTGCTGAGTTTCATTTTTCTAAAGTTTTCTGCTAGTGGTGTGCCTCCGCATTTTTTCAATGAAAAAAATGTGCCTTGGATCAAAAAAGGTTGAAAAACACTGCAGTAGCTGACTGACAGATGGTGGGCAGAACTCCAGGCTTATTCAAAGATGTGTAGAGAAGCCTGTGTCTTTTTTGTAGCGAGTATCATGTGAGAGGTGGTATTCAGAGGTGTCACATTCATGACGTCATGAAAATAAACTTTGTTAAAAGATAGTCACTGATATTGAACATGTTAGCTTTACACATTATTGTGGTGTGTTTAATTATTTCATTTAACTAATTGTTGTATCAATGTGCATGATTGTTTCCCTCACCAGTGCTATAGATCATAATGTATTGTAAATGATTTTCTTCCACAATATGTATTGATTATTGCAGTGAGTTGCTCAGTGATTCCCACCTTTATTATCTAACTACATCCCTGAATTCACATTCAAATTTTTTGAATAATAGCAAAGCTTTGTACAATCTTTATTTTACACAAGCGTCCTTCGTAGCTGTTGCCACTCGTCCCGTCAGTCTGCACACGTCTATTGTTTGGCTCGCAATTAAAGCAGTCAACAAGCCCAGCTGGAACACACCCACATGACTTTTGCTCCCCATCATGGCCGAACAATGGGAAAACGTTGGCGAGCTTGACTTTGACATTAGTTATGTTGTGCGTGTGTTTTCTTCCTGTGTCTATGAAGTGTGTATCCAGGAACAAATGTAGCGTCATTTCCAAACAAATGGCGGCTAAATGAGGAACCCTGGGTGGTGGGCTGCTAACTACCGGCTTCGCTTTGTGCAGAACCATAATGATTGTCCTAACCAATCCGAAAGCCACCTTTCCTATTCTTGGTCATTTGCATTTGAATTGCTGCGCTGCTTTGCAAAAAAAAACACAAATCAAAAAAGGAAAATCAAAGGAGGGAAAACAAGAAAAACATGTGTTGGATTCCGGTTGACCAATTTGCAAATGCCAATCAGAGCGGAGGTAAAAACAGACTGCCTAAAAAAAACACAGACTCACACTTGCATGTGTTTACAGCGGTACCTTAGTTTTCACTAATATCTGTTCTAAATAGGTCATAAGAAGACCGAATTGTACAAAACCGCAGCATTTTCTCCAACAAGAAATACACGTACCGTATTTTTCGGAGTATAAGTCGCACCGGAGTATAAGTCGCACCTGCCGAAAATGCATAATAAAGAAGGAAAAAAACATATATAAATCGCACTGGAGCCTGGCCAAACTATGAAAAAAACTGCGACTTATAGTCCGAAAAATACGGTAAATGTTATTAATCCGTTTTTGACACCTAAAGGCACATTTATTGAGAACTAAACAAGCAGTCAAAGAGCGCAGACTTACACCAGGCACTATTCTTCCCATAATAAAGAACCTAGATGCTAATCCGGATCATCACCAAAATGTCAACACTGTTCCTTATCCCATTTTGGACATTTCTCTGAAGTTTAATCAAAATCAACCCATAACTTTTGGATGTTGCCAACTAACAGACAGACAGCGAATACATAACCTCTTGGCAAAGTTTTGAATGCAGAAACAATTGTGACATACATATAAACACTTGTGTTTCTCACCTTCTTTATCAAAATAATCCCACTCGCAACTTTCTTTGGCCCCATTGTGGCTTACTTTACAGTCATACTCAATAAAATTAAAAAATTAAAAATGCACAGACACTTGTGGTGCAACTGCGTGTGATGGTTAACAAAAGGATTGCCGCCTCAATTAGTGATGATGTCATAGAGGGGCAACGGAGCAGGTGAGATAATGACTTCCAGTCAGGGAGTTCAGAGCAAGCTAACACAAAACATGTTTATTTTGTAAGAAAACATATTACGAACACAGATGCAATTGGCCGCCATAGTAACAACAAGACAAGACTGAGTCACCAATGTGTGGGTTTCTTAGTTTTCCAGACAGTGTTTGTATTAGATCTAATTAGACTGTAAGTGGTAATAATGTTTCAGTGGGAACTGAAAGAGCTGGTGGCTTCGAACCCACTGGAGGAACATTTATTGTCGGAATGTGTTCTTTATTGGTACATACACATACAATGTCTTGACAACTGGACAATGCCCAGTGGGAGCCACTGGAGTTGTCTACTAACATGTTGTTTTAGTTATCTTTACACGTCCCCAAATTACAACACAGCTCTTGCAGTAGATCTCATTGGACTCATTGAACGACTGCTGAGTAAAGTCGACCGTCAAGAGGCAGCATTTAAAATACGAATTATTTGGAAACAGATGAGTAATAAGAAAGAGCTGATGATAACAACCAAACCTAACCCCCCTCCCCCCTCCACACCCCGAATTGTAAATAATGTAAATAATTCAATGTGATTATCTTGTGTGATGACTGTATTATGATGATAGTATATATGATAGTATATATCTGTATCATCAATCAATTTAAGTGGACCCAGACTTAAACAAGTTGAAAAACTTATTCGGGTGTTACCATTTAGTGGTCAATTGCACGGAATATGTACTTCACTGTGCAACCTACTAATAAAAGTCTCAATCAGTCAATCAATCAAAGCTTTGTAGTATGAAATTGTTTCTTGGGGTGCGTTACATCGCTGATTTGAGGGCTTTAACTAGGGATGGGTACCAAATTTATTGGTACCGACCAAAGTCCATAGGTATTAGATGTAATGATTTGTGTAAAATCAAACGGTGCCCTACGTTGATTCACATTCCTATTCCTATTTGTTGCACAAGACGTCACATCCAGTTGCAAACTTCGCACTGATTTAAGCACTTGGCAGGGAAACAAGCGGTCAAGCATTCACATTACATGCAGATGGAGTGTCCCTAAGTAATGATACAATGTTCCATGCCAACAAAGTACAGTAAGGCTCCACTTTCAAAAATGTGCTACCTCAATGCTAATACACATTGGATTTTCCATAAACCACCTACCGACTAGTATTTGCGAGTTTACATTTCAACACCTTAAAATTTGGTAATGAAAACTACAACTGAGATGCACGTTACAGTAAAAATACTTTGTAGGGCTCAACAAAAAAAATATACTGGCACTTTCAACTTGACGGCAAAAACGACTTACTAGCTAAGGCAGCACACGATAGTTCGTACACTACTGCCATCTAATGTCTTGGAATTGTAACTGCATGCAAAGTCTACTACATCTTACAGTACTTGCAAATGACACACTGAGATGTAAGAAAACATGATAACAACTGGACAACACAGCTCAGTGTTAAATGTTACATACAAAAATGTTTGTTTTTAAAAGATTAAGATTTACTAACACATTTAGAAAATGGGGACCGTATTATAATGTTTCTTCTGCTAAGAAAGTACATTGTGTGTCTAATAATTTTTATAATTTTTTTTTTACTTGTTGAGCACATTCAACAATATTGTGATAGCAATGATAACTGTGATCATTTTGATCACAATAACTGTGATATGAAATGTCCATACCATTAAATCCCTTGTTGCTTGCTATACCCACTGAAATAAATAAAGTCCATTCAAGCTGAAATGGTACCAGGAAAATCAAACCAGATACAGTGTAGAATTTTAGCTACAGTGGAGGTCATTTCACCGTACGGGTGTTCCAAATAAAGTGTCCCATGGGTATGTTTTTATATGCCGTGCGCCTATACACTCATAAATGCATATGTGTAAAATTCATCAAGCTTAAGTGCTCGTCACACACAGCCAATCTGAGTGTGGCAGGCCTTGGGTTGCCGTGGAGATACATGGGGACATTTAGAGGGCTCAGATAAACTCTGCCATTTAAAAGGTTATGACAATTAACGCGGCTCTCCGCAAATTACCACTGCCAGACCTTTACCCACGGACATCTCTCTCTCCTCCTTATCACCCGACACCCAGCCTCGTTTTGCCTCTCCTCCTCGGTTGCCATTTGCCCTCATTCCCCGTCAGCTGTCCTCCCTGCATCCTTCCAGACCCTTCCAGCCAGCAGCACGTTTTATTATCACGCTAATTAACAGAGTTCTGCACTTAATATTCCAATGGTGACCAATTAATGACACTGAACTTTAGGCCCCCCTCCCGCACTTTCTGCTCCCACCACTCTCTTTTCACTCACACTCTCTTTGCTGACTTTCATTTCCTCTGTCTTGTCCTTTCAGTCGCCGCATCCCAACCCCCCGTGGCCAAGGTGAGCTCCAATTTCCGTGAGAGAGAGAGTGTGTGTTTGTGTGGCTGGGCGGGGGATTGCTATAGCAGGCAGCAGACCACAGCAAGGGGGTTGTAAAGCTAGGGGCCAGGCTGCAGAAAGGCTCGGCGGCCTTTTAATTAACCTGGTGTGATTAAAAGCAAGGGAGGTGGAGGGTGGGGAGTAAGGAGGGAAGGAAGAGTAAAATGGTGCACTGGTACTGAAAGGGAAACTGACATTCATATAGAAACAAGAATCCAAGGGTGTCTCTGCAATCAACATTTCAATAACATCTCTGCAATCGCCCTTGCAGCCAGATTGTTTTGTCTCAATTAATTTCCTGTGTGAGAAATGTGCATTGTACATGCAAGCTATTATATTCTGCGTTTAATATTTAATTTTGTTGACACACAAAACCTCAAATGACGAGAAGCTATTTGGAAACTATTTTTGTCTTACAAAAACACACTGAGAAAAGCATCAAACTGAAACGGACTGTCACAAAACAGCATGAATGTTCAAATCTAAAACAACACACAGTTTGTACAGCAGGGCTATTCAACTGGCCGACTTCAGTTAAAATGTGTAAGACAAACATTTTTGGAGCAAATTTCCTGAAAACCACAGAGTGCTGATGTTGTATAGAGCAATGTTTTTCAACCACTGTGCCGCGGTACACTAGTGTGCTGTGAGATACAGTCTGGTGTGCCGTGGGAGATTATGTAATTTCACATATTTGGGTTAAAAATATTTTTTGCACACAAGTAATTATAATCCGCAAATAATGTTCCGTTGTTGAGTGTCTGTGCTGTCTAGAGCTCGGCAGAGTAACCATGTTATCCTCCTCAATATCAGTAGGTGGCAGCAAGTAGCTAATTGCTTTGTAGATGTCGGGAAGACGTTGTGTCATGATCACAATATGCAAACGACAGCTGGAGGCAGCGTGCGGGTAAAAAGGTATCTAATTCTTAAACCAAAAATAAACTAAAGGCGAGTGCCGCTAAGAAAAGGCATTGACGCTTATACATGGCTATGCAAAACGAAACTAAAACTGAACTGGCTGTAAAGTAACAAAACACAAAATGCTGGACGACAGCAAAGACTTACAGCGTGTGGAGCAGAGACAGCGTCCACAAAGTACATCTGACATGACAATCAACAATGTCCCCACAAAGAAGCATAGCGTCCGCACAACTTGATGGCGAAAACAAAGCAGTTGCGGAGAATAGCGCTCAAGGAAGACATGAAATCGCAACAGGAAAATACCAACAAAACGCCAAAATAGGAGCGCAAGACAAGAACTAAAACACTACACACATGAAAACACCAAAAAACTCAAAATAAGTCATGGCATGATGTGACAGGTCGTGACAGTACACCTACTTTGAGACAAGAGCTATAGTGATGCATGCTTGGTTATATTCATATCCAACAATTGCAAGAACGACTTTTTATTGTCAATATCGGCTACTGAGTTTAATTTTTTAATGATTTCTGCTTGTGGTGTGCCTCAGGATGTTTCTCAATGAAAAAAATGTGCCGTGGTTTAAAAAAGGTTGAAAAACACTGGTAAAGAGGACCCGGACTACTGTAAACACATTGGCAGATCCTTGCATTGACATTTTAACCCTGCGAGCAAGTTTAGAACACTGGGGTTCTAACTTTAACATAATTGAGGTGTTTTTCAAGGCACTGCTTTAAGTCCTCTCCTTTTTAGCAGTTACACATGTTTTTCATAATTTGATTTATTTTACGTGTTGCTGTAGCATGTTTACTTCAGATGCAGTCAGTAGTTATTTGTTCAAATATTTTAGTTATACAAGTAGTGTTCCTCAAGGTTCCATCTTAGGTCTTCTCCTTTTCATCATTTGGGCTATTCAACGGGTGACCTGCGAATTCAATTTAAAAAACTTGTGAAGGACTCACATGTTCACTCTGACAAAACAAACAGACCAAAATCAAATGTGTATTGTAGAGGACGCTGGTTTTCCAGAATATAGCAAATAAGTCAAATAGTGATGGGAGAAGTTCGGCCCCCCGGTCTTTAGCTTTCTGAAAATGTGTCACCCAAAACAATTTGTTAAATATCCCTTTTGTACATTATGCGAACTATTGAATATTTTTAAGGAATTTGTTCCAAACACTTGCCAAACTTCCTGAAAAATAAATAAAGGACGCCTTGTTAGCAAGGCCAGCCAACCTGATTGTCTTCACCTCAACAGGCAAGGTGAAACTTGTGTGCCTTTTTTTGGTTTAATTAGATGCATGTTTTGAAGTCATATGAACCACATTGGTCAATAAAGTGGTTTTTTAGTGCAAAATAACACAAATAACTCTTTCACCCTCCCTGAAGTAACCTTAACTGGGCGATCGAACCTGCACCTTCTGCTTAAAAAATGTAATAATCATTCACCCCAGCACTGAGCACATTGCTATCTGCAAAGTTACAGATCAAAGAGACATTGGAGACAGCATCCTCATCACAGAGCGTGCTCACTTACCTGCTCTTCCTCCCAGTGTGCTAGTCCAGCCGACAGCGTTATTCCCCAAGACGTTGGACAAAAATATGTTTTCGGTACTCCTGCATAATGAATCTTTGAAGGCAACTGCTATTGCAATGGGCACCATAGTTGCTCATTTGCACCTTGCTGACATGGTGACTGACACATCAAGCCCCAAAGGCCAAGCTGCTCCCACACTGGATCCCTCATTATTTGACCTCAGTGAGTCCCCAATGACCAAAGAGCCACACTCGCCCGATATCCCACTGTATTTTTCACAGAGGAGTGGGATGTTGGCCTGGCCAAAGGGTTGGAGCACCATTTCCGTGTGGATGACAAAACTCCGTTTAGGGAGCGATCCAGGCATTTAGTGCCACCCGATTTGGATGATCTCAGACATCCCCTCCAGGGACTGCTGGCAGCAGGGATCATAACGGAGTCAAGGAGTTCATACTCCTCACCCATCGTCTTTACACGTAAGATGAATGGTCAACTTCGAATGTGTGTCAACTACCGGACACTGAACCGTCGAACCATCCCAGATCAATACACCGTGCCAAGGATTGATGATGCTTTAGTTTGCTTGTCTGGTAGTCAATGGTTTTCAGTCCTGGTATTAGGTATTACAACATCTAAATGGCAGAAGAGGACAACGAGAAGACCGCCTTCATATGTCCTTTTTTTCGGGAGTCCAAAGCACACAACGTTCGGTTGCACTCAAAACCTTCTACCAGGATTACACAACATTTCCTGGATTACTAAACGTTCCAGGAGGACCTTACAAAACGCTCAAAAGTGTGTTCGTCAACAACAGGCTTGCAACATTGTGTCTGTGTCGGGAGTTTGTGAGTACTCAAGACTGTATGAATGAATGTGTTAGGCCCACCACCATTATATTGTGTGAGGAAAAATAGACTACATACCTATTGTGTGTTAGGTTTTCTGTCTTATGGTTATTGTGCTTTTTTTCATACTGTGACTGTATCTTAATTAAGAAATTTGGTGTTCTGGAATTTTCCATCCATCAGGTGCACCTATCAGGTATTCACTTTTCTTCATAAAGAACCCAAGCACCTACGGCTGGGTGGTCTACCGGTAATACAAGATATACTGGTACATTTTAGAAAGGGGTATGTATTTGAGACAATACTACCATACCGATAATATAATATATTTTGTTCCTCCCTTTGATATTTACACCCTTCCTGCCGACAACGACCCCCCCCCCACCACATTCGTCTTTGTGCACATCCGACGTGCCCGCACCGTAGCTCCGCCGGCTGGCGGAAACGGGCAGCAGCTTCTTCTCTTGATTAACCAGATGTAACTCTGGTTAATCAAGAGAACTGGAAAGTTTTAACAGAACAGCAAGTAATGCATTAATTACATTCCCTAGTTATTAATTAAATCAATCAATCAATGTTTATTTATATAGCCCTAAATCACAAGTGTCTCAAAGGGCTGCACAAGCCACAATGACATCCTCGGTTCAGAGCCCACATAATAGCAAGGAAACTCACAACCCAGTGGGATGTCAATGTGAATGACTATGAGAAACCTTGGAGAGGACCGCAGATGTGGGTGACCCCCCCTCTAGGGGAGACCGGATGCAATGGACGTCGAGTGGGTCTAGCATCATATTGTGAAAGTCAAGTCCATAGTGGATCTAACATAATAAATTATGTTCTTAATAAATTACATTTATTAAGAAGTATTACCATTAGTAATAACTTCCTTTTTTGGTTAGTTAATGAGTACCTATGATTAATTACTTTTTAAAAGTAATTTTCAGAACACTGGTAGTTACAGCAATGTGGTGTTGAGTTTAAATTAAACACTTTGGATGTTTTACTAAATACGTTAGAGGTTTTGTTTAAATTACCAATATATATCGTATATCGCAATTTGGCCTAAAATTATGGGGGTATCAGTTTTGGTCCATATCCCCTAGCCCTACAAGCAACCACTAATAGTGTCCGCCCTGAGATTGGCATGTTGTGAGTTCAAACCCCCAGCTGAGTCATACTGGCACTCAGCATCAAGGGTTGGAATTGGGGGTTAAATCACCAAAATGATTCCAGAGCGCAGCCATCGCTGTTGCTCACTGCTCCCCTCACCTCCCAGGTGGTGGAACAAGGGGATGGGTCAAATGCAGAGGGTAATTTCACCACACCTAGTGTGTGTGTGACTAACAGTGGTACTTTAACTTAACTTTAATTACTCTCATCTAGCTAATATTTAGAGTGGTGCTACATAATATTAATAGCAATCGCAATAATAGTATTGGCTGTTACTATTAGGGATAAGGATAAGTACTTGTATTGGCATTGACTGAATTCCATCGGTATACCCGGTATCGGTTCACGTTAAATAAAATGGTACCATATTTTGATACTTAGATTGCTGGTCACGTCACATTCGATTGCAGCCTTGGCCAGCTCAAACACTTGGCAAGGAAACAATCACTCAAGCAACACTCACACCGGACTCAGCCAATCTGCCTCTCGGTAATGCTGCAATTTTTCCATTTCAACAAATCATGCATGCCGATATAAAACATCCATCCATCCATTTTCTACCGCTTGTCCCGTTCTGAGTCACAGGGGGTGCTGGAGCCTATCTAAACATTGAAACGAAAAGTAAGGCTCCACTTTTTCCAAAATGTGCTTGCTTGATGTTAACTTACATTGGATCTGCCATAGACATATTACTGATTAGCATTAGCGATTTTACATGCCGAGTTCAACACCTCAAATTTGATAATGAAAATTACAAATAAGATGCTCATTACAATCAAACAGCTTGTGCGTAATAAGTACAATACTTACAGTATACACTGTGTAGGGCAAAACAAAAAAATTGATTCAGCTTAATGACAAAGCACACCGTATTCTATACACTACTGCCATATCTAATGTCTTGGAATTGCAACTGCATGCAAAGTCTGCTATATAATATTTTTAAATTAGACCCAGAAATGTAATAAGAAAACAAAATATAACAACTGGAAAGTACAGTAATCATATTTATATAATTTTTATATGTTACATTTAAAAATGATTTGACTTTTAAACAATTGACATTTATTAACACACACAAAAGTACTGACAATTGGTACCATTGAGTACCGATTAAGGATTTCCAGGTACTGGGAAATAGAAATTGGTTCTAATGTGAAAAGGTTGTTAGTCTTATTATTAGCGGTAGAGAGTCAATAGTTAACCTGTTAACCTAACACTTCCATCCATCCATCCATTTTCTACCGCTTATTCCCTTCGGGGTCGCGGGGGGCGCTGGAGCCTATCTCAGCTTCAATCGGGCGGAAGGCGGGGTACACCCTGGACAAGTCGCCACCTCATCGCAGGGCCAACACAGATAGACAGACAACATTCACACTCACATTCACACACTAGGGCCAATTTAGTGTTGCCAATCAACCTATCCCCAGGTGCATGTTTTTTTTGGAGGTGGGAGGAAGCCGGAGTACCCGGAGGGAACCCACGCAGTCACGGGGAGAACTAGCAAACTCCACACAGAAAGATCCCGAGCCTGGGATTGAACCGCAGACTACTCAGGACCTTCGTATTGTGAGGCAGACGTACTAACCCCTCTTCCACCGTGCTGCCCTAACCTAACACTTGTTAAATGTTAAAGGCCTACTAAAATGCGATTTTCTTATTCAAACGGGGATAGCAGGTCCATTCTATGTATCATACTTGATCATTTTGCGATATTGCCATATTTTTGCTGAAAGGATTTAGTAGAGAACATCAACGATAAAGTTCGCAACTTTTGGTCGCTGATAAAAAAGCCTTGCCTGTACCGGAAGTAGCAGACGATATGCGCGTGACGTCACAGGTTGTGGAACTCCTCACATCTACACATTGTTTACAATCATGGCCACCAGCAGGGAGAGCGATTCGGACCGAGAAAGCGACGATTTCCCCATTAATTAGAGCGAGGATGAAAGATTCGTGGATGAGGAAAGTGAGAGTGAAGGACTAGAGGGCAGTGGGAGCGATTCAGATAGGGAAGATGCTGTGAGAGGCGGGTGGGACCTGATATTCAGCTGGGAATGATTAAAACAGTAAATAAACACAAGACATATATATACTCTATTAGCCACAACACAACCAGGCTTATATTTAATATGCCACAAATGAATCCCGCATAACAAACACCTCCCCCCTCCTGTCCATATAACTCGCCAATACAACTCAAACACCTGCACAACACACTCAAACCCACAGCCCAAAGTACCGTTCACCTCCCCAAAGTTCATACAGCACATATTTCCCCAAAGTCCCAAAGTTACGTACATGACATGCACATAGCGGCACGCATGTACGGGCAAGCGATCAAATGTTTGGAAGCCGCAGCTGCACGCGTACTCACGGTACCGCGTCTGCATATCCAACTCAAAGTCCTCCTGGTAAGAGTCTCTGTTGTCCCAGTTCTCCACAGGCCAATGGTAAAGCTTGACTGTCATCTTCCGGGAATGTAAACAATGAAACATTGTTGTGCCGTTATCCGGCACAACAGTCAGGGGGTGCATTCTACGGCGGGGGTGCGTTATCCGGCACAACACCGCAATACACCGCTTCCCACCTACAGCTTTCTTCTTTGCTGTCTCCATTGTTCATTGAACAAATTGCAAAAGATTTACCAACACAGATGTCCAGAATACTGTGGGATTCTGCGGTGAAAACAGACGACTTAATAGCTGGCCACCATGCTGTCCCAAAATGTCCCCTACAATCCGTGACGTCACGCGCAGACGTCATCAAACCGAGACGTTTTCAGCGGGATATTTCGCGCGAAATTTAAAATTGCACTTTAGTAAGCCGTATTGGCATGTGTTGCAATTTTAAGATTTCATCATTGATATATAAACTATCAGACTGCGTGGTCGGTAGTAGTGGGTTTCAGTAGGCCTTTAACACAGAGCAAGTGTAAAGGCTGACGACGTCTTCATTTGATTATAGCTCACACATAGTGTTTTATTGTTATCTATTAATTGTATTTCTTCCTTGAAATGTTACTTAAACATAGATTTTAGGGATGGTGGGAGATTAACTCTGGAACACATTCATTCCCAAAAATCTGAACAAAGTTAAAGTTGACCAGCTTCCTAAAAAAGATTGTCGGCGACTGTCTTTGAACTTTTTATTGCGCAACACAATAGTGGGCCGATGATAAACGTCTAAATCAGTTCAGTCGGTCTCCCTGAAGAGAACGTGTCTCCTCTAATCAGCTGAGAACTGCTCCCAAGAGGTAACAATCATGGCAACAACAGGAAATAGATAAGAGCAATCGAGGAAAGGACTAGTAGGATCGCTTTACCCATGTCCACATCTCATAAGAACCGACTTGCATTTTTCAAAGACCAGGAGTCCAAACTAAATACCACTCTACGGCATATTTACACTTTATATCATGCCATAAAGTGACTGTACTGTATTCTCTTACATGTAATTACTCTCTAGACACTTATTTAAGGCACACTTTCTTGGTGCAGAAGTGAATCCCATGTTCTCCGGTAACATTTTCTGACATTGTTATGAGTTTAAACATGGCAGCCTGCCAACTTCTGAAGTCCAACAATCTGCCACACTTAAGTGTACAGTATATTGCTCAATAAAGCAAATACACTATAAAAAAAAAATTCTGAAAATTCTTCAAATTACAGCACTCTCATTTCAACTTTTATGAGCTCAGAGTATTAGACAGGAACAGCAGATTATGGACACTATCTGTTACCACTCAGGAGTAATACAGACCACAAAATGGTCAGAAAGAAGCACCCTATTGTAGATACTGACCTTTGACCTTGACTACCAGCAATTTTAAATCCTCAATGTCCTTTTTTTTTTTTTTCTTCTTTTTTTTCTCAATGTCCTTAAAATATATGACAATTTACATGTAGATACCGCAGGTGTATGAGTTTTAGGCTATCATTATCGATGAGTGTGATTGACCAATACCGAAAAACACATGTATTAACTGTGAATGTGTCTTCACGGTGGCAGAGGGGTTAGTGCATCTGCCTCACAATACGAAGGTCCTGAGTAGTCTTGGGTTCAATCCCGGGCTCGGGATCTTTCTGTGTGGAGTTTGCATGTTCTCCCCGTGACTGCGTGGGTTCCCTCTGGGTACTCCGGCTTCCTCCCACCTCCAAAGACATGCACCCGGGGATAAGTTGATTGGCAACACTAAATTGGCCCTAGTGTGTGGATGTGAGTGTGGATGTTGTCTGTCTATCTGTGTTGGCCCTGCGATGAGGTGGCGACTTGTCCAGGGTGTACCCCGCCTTCCGCCCGATTGTAGCTGAGATAGGCTCCAGCGCCCCCCGCGACCCCAAAAAGGGAATAAGCGGTAGAAAATGGATGGATGGATGGATGGATGGTGTCTATTTATGTATGGCATTTGAGCTATTGACAGTTTAACAAGATGAAAACAAAATTTAAAGTAGTTCTTTCAGTACTTTTATTACATACATTACTTTGAGCATAACAAAGTCAATAGTACAAAACTTAACAAAAGCAACAACTACTATAGTGGAACCCGATTTACAAACTTAATTGGTCCTTAAACGAGGCTCGTTAATCAAAAAGTTTGTATGGTGAAGCAAATGTGTCCAAAAGAAACAATGTAAATATGAAGAATGGGTTCCAGCCTTGACAGAAGTCCATATTTTAGTGAAAGTTTGTACACTTTGAACATGATATAAAGTGCTATACAGTTCTGTATATTAAACAAACATAAGGGGGTGATGGATCAACTTTTTCTTTATTAACAAGCCAAAATATGCTGAACTGTGCTGTATGCGTTGCTATGCCAACGCCCGCGCACATACACAGAAGTCACATTCATGTCCTCACAAACAATCAGAAATCACAAAAATCCATTAAAAAATTGAAATTAGGGCTTGGCGATATGGACCAAAAGTCATATCTCTAGGGCTGCAACTAACGATTAATTTGATAATTGATTAATCTGTCGATTATTACTTCGATTAATCAATTAATAATCGGATAAAAGAGACAAACTACATTTCTATCCTTTCCAGTATTTTATTGAAAAAAAACAGCATAATGGCACCATGTTCTTTCAACTTGCCAAATAAAACAAGGAACATGTTACAAAAATGCACACTTTTGATACCCCTGCTATAGATAATAAAACATTTAATCTGATAAATGTATCGATAAAAAGCAGAGCCTGGCGACGCATGCGCATTTATCACAACCTCTCTGTCTCTGCCCCTCCCTCACCAATGCTGCTGCTCGCACAATTTGCTTTGTTTTTAACTTTCTTAACCCTGAACGTACATTGAAAATACACGCAACCCTAACTCAAAATGCCGGACATTTGAGGCATTTAAGAAACTCCACCCGACAGCTCCGCAAAACAGGACATGTCCGGTGAAAAGAGGACGTATGGTCAGTCTATCCTATCACGTACGGTGAAACCAATCGCTGCTAGTCCTCTTTTGCTAGCATGCTAGCAGCTAACGGGCTAGGATAGACTGACCATACGTCCTCTTTTCACCGGACATGTCCTCTTTTGCAGAGCTGTCAGGGCGGAGTTTCATAAATGACTCAAATGTCCGGCATTTTGAGTATTGTTTAAACAACGTGCAGTACGCTACTTAATATGTCCGTGTGGAAACTTGTTCGGTACACTTCCGCACCTAAACAAAACCCCCGTACCGAAACGGTTCGATACAAATACACGTACCGTTACACCCCTATTATTTTGATTATTGTTTCTCAGCTGTTTGTAAATGTTGCAATTTATAAATAAAGGTTAAAAAAAAAAAAAGTAGCCTCTGTGCATGCGCATAGAATGGATCCAACGAATCAATGACTAAATTAATGGCCAACTATTTATATAATCGATTTTAATCGATTTAATCGATTAGTTGTTGCAGCCCTACATATCTCAATATATTTTGGCTGAATACACAATATATATTGCAATATTTTTTTTCCCGAAAGTGAATTTAGACAAAGTCAAACTAAAATAAGTGTGTCTAGTTGTTTTATTGAAATACATACTTAACATAAGTACATTGCTGGACATTTTAAAGTTTCATGCATAGATAGCTGCACACAAAATATTAAAAAGCTTTGAAAATAATATACAGTAAAAATGGTAAAGTATAATCATCAACCTTTTTTAAAACAAACTTGCGCTGTGCCCAAATCCTCAGTTTATAACAAAAACACAAAATACAACAAATTTAAATAAAGTCCCTGGTTTAAGAGGACTTTTTAAACATTAGCAGCAACTTGAAAATAATTTACCTTTAACAATTGTGTTTTTTTAGCTCAACTTTTTTAGAAAACCCTTGTTCCTTTAATAATTTAAGCCAGGAACACACAGCTGCCAACTTCAGGATATTGTGTGGCAGGTGACAATATTGCCACTGCAGCTAAACACCCTTCCAGATTGTGTATACATTTGTTGTGGCAATGCTTCTTGAGCAAATAAGTGGTGATTGGAAAACTCATATAACTAGTTAACTATTTCTGGCAGCTTTTTAAATCCATTTTTTTCACACTGTTGCAACTAGGAAGATATTTATTCACACAAAGTTTGTATTTTGGTAGAAATGTCTTCTCCATTGTTTACAAGTGTATCAGTCTCTTTCGCATTGTTGTTGCTGAGGATTATTTTTCATTGAAAACAAAATCCAGGGGGTAAAGATGCCGGGAAAGGGGGAAAAAAACACAGTTTCTGTAGGGCCTACCAATTACCATACCTCAATTTGAAAGACAATATACTCTGGCGCCGAGATATAATGAGTGTGACAACCAAACCCCGTTATCCCAGCCACAATCCAGTTGTGTATTCCTTTTTCTTTTCACACTTTTATCCTGTTGATTTGATATGTTTGTATTAGTCCCATCAGGCTGGATGTGTAAGAAATATTTTGTATAACCTTTACAACCTCCACTGCTGCTTGCAATCAGATGAGGTCAGGACAGTACAAAAGACACAAAGAAAGGGGATTTTTTCACTTCGATTTGTTACTGAACAAGCTAATAGTGCTTGGTTGCAGAGCTAATTCTTTGTCAAAGGCAGCTGGAATGGTTCCATCAGCGTGAAGATGTGCTCTGGCTCGGGTTAATGGGAGTGAAGTGGGCTGAGGGGGTGCTGCACACAAAGCTGCAAAGTACAAAATAAAGAACTTTGCAGCTTGGATTTCTCCAAGTAATATTGGGTGAAAACCTCAATGACAACCTCATCTTGAGTGTGTTTGCAATTATGTGTTTATGTGTGTGTGTGTGTGTGTGTGTGTGTGTGTGTGTGTGTGTGTGTGTGTGTGTGTGTGTGTGTGTGTGTGAGTTATGTTTGCTGCGACTAACATCATGCCTCATTTTATCCCTGAATCACATATAAAGTTCACAGTTTGACCTTTTCTCAGCTCAGAAACGCTGCAGCAGATTCACTCGATTAGCACGCACACATACACAAAAACTGACACAAAAGACCGACGTTCACTTGGAGAAAAGAGCAGCTCTGATCTGAAAGCTCACCAAATCCTAAATTTGTAATCCTGCCCTGCTATACTGTGCAGGTTCAATTTCCAGGCGTGTTTACTCTTGGATTCAAAATTGAAGACATGGTATTTGTCTTGTATTGTTTCCCTGTTTGAATTCCTATCTCACTCAAATCAATGGAAAGTCTGTAGAAAAATGTCATGTTTTTGTACGGATCAATATTTTCAAATATCACTTGGAATTCTAAAACACAGCATGAGATGTATTTTGCAAAATGGCAACAAGGCCCTATTCTCTTGTTGGGGCAAAAAATGTGAAACGACAAACATGGGAGCTGGGGAAATGAAAAGAGTATTTGTCAGATAATATTGTGGGGCGTGTAAAATATTTTGAGTACAAGTAAAGTGAAAATGATCTCTCACAATGGACATAACTTGAGGTACACCTGCAAATGGCATCCAATTTAAGAGGCTGCATATTTAAGTCTGTATTTAGAACAATAAAGATACAATTGTACAATATAAAATATTTAGATTTGGTTGACAATAGGGATGGGAATCGATAACAGTACTCAACGGTACCTATTTACGGTACATTTGTGTGTGTTTAAATGTGTTAATCTTTGCCCATTTGTTTAATAACAAAACCTCGTTTTCAACACCTGTTTTCAACATTTGAAATTTGGTGAAGGCAGTCGCATTCCCTCCCCCTCTGTTTCTGCACGCTTGCCTCTTGCGTATTTTTCTCCGCTGTCCTCCAAAATCTAAACACCTAAGCATGGAATTGATAAGCTGGACTCTCGACTCCAATTGACAAAATATTTTCGATGAGGAAAAACTGTTCGGGGGAACCTGGCTGCCCTGACGGATCGTTGGGTACGTGAGGAACTTGTGGGAGAAATGTAGAGTCCTGTGCCTCTCAGTGCTTTCCGTCTATTTAGAACTGCGATTGCAGTTCATCTGCTGATTGGGCTGAACATTGCTTTGGTGTATTGTCAGATTCGGAAGACGGCTGAAAAAGGCTGCCCGTCGCACTGGAAGGCACTGGTCCGGCTGTGGGAACACAGACTGTGGCGATTTCAGAACTGAATCGTAAGTTGGACAACATCACTGAAAGGCTTACTGAAATGCAAAGATTGATCGACTGAGAGCCAGAATGGATGATTAGATCAGACAAACCATTGAAATGTTTGCTCACTTGGTAAACAACGATTCGACTCCCTCAAATGGCCTTGATGCTGCTCACGACAGACGAAGGCTGTTCTGAAAACATCCCAGCAAGGACATCACAGTAATAGCCGCTCTGACAATCCTCATTCCTTCAACAATACCTTGGAGTTGAACTTTGCTAGTAACGCTGGCAGAGCGACTCCAGGCTTATAGATACAACAACACTACACCCTGGCAATGGGCATATGCACACACACCCTCACCACCACACCTTTGCCATCGTTCACCCCATGTGGTATGACAGACAACGGAGCAGCGCCTTAGTGGCTGGCAGTTTCGGGCCAGATGCCTGCCACCTACCCTCTTGTTGCAAGTCTTGAGGTTTCTGTGTAAAATGTTTGTGTGCTACGAGTTTTTCTTTTTCTTGGCCCCAGTCTGTGACCCCTTGCTTATAGAAGCCCAGTCTGAGATGGACTGTTTTACTCATCCTTCCCCAGCGTCAACCTTTTTCCCACCTTTTTACTAGACGCCGTTAAGTGGCCCCCCATCACTGTTCCTGTTATGTTCCTGTACAATGTTTGTTTGTCTAATCTTGAACGGGTTTGTGGTACAAATGACATTTTGTTAATGATAACTGTGATGTCCAATAGTTTTATTTTGATTTTTTAAACTTCGTTCTGAGTTTCATTTGCAATTATTATATAGTAGACTTTGCATGCAGTTCCAGTTCTAAGACGTTCAATGGCAGTAGTGTAGACTACAATGTGTTGCCTAGTAAGGGAGTAGTCTTTGCCAAAGAGCTGAATCCAGTCTTTTATTGCACTCTAAAAAGGGTTTATACTGAAAGTATAAACACTTGCAGCTATACTCTAGCTGTTTGACTGTAACATGCATCTTAGTTGTAGTTCTCATTTCAAAATTTGGAGATGTTGAAATTGCCTCTGCTTCTTAACAAGCCTCATACACACCTGGTCTGCCAGAGAATAAGAAGACGTAGCAGGTGGGATAAATGTGGCCAACTTGGCAACTTTGTGGCCATATTCAGGGAGTATTTGGACTCTTTTTTTTTTTTTTTTAAAGCGACAAAATACAGATTTATTGGAGAACTTTGCAGACTATTTTCTGTAAAAGCCAGACAAATTTGTAACAGCCTTCCAACCCCAATCAGGGAGAGCAGCACACTTTTCACTTTTAAGTTAAACCATAAAAGCACGGTTACAGGTAAAACAAACATGCAAACATGTTTAACCTATTTTAAAACTGCTACTTTATGCCTGTGTTTTATATATATTTTTAAGTATTGTATTCTGCTGTGCATGTGCTGTATTGTGCTGTTGTGTTAATCTGTTTTTATGTTTAGGGATTGTGGATGAAAATTAGCATCTTTGCTATAGTATGGCATATATACAAAACATCTTGTGTTGAGCATAATAATGTGCATTGTCCCTTTAAATAAATAAACTCAAACCAATATAGGCTTCTCTCTAAAAGCACTTACAGGCGCCGACATCTTGTTTTTGACCAAAAACACTCACTTTTTGTCACTCCCACATGATTGTAATTTCTACAGCGTCCATTACAATTACTGTACATGGACATGTGTCATGGCCAATTATACAAATTGGGTTAAAGTCATTTAGCGATCACTCCTTCTCCCCCTTTCCATCCTCAACCCCACTCCAACCCATGCTTTTGTACTGGTAAGGTAATGTGCAGGTGTACCTAATGTTGTGGCTGATGAATGTTCCTGCTGCTTTATTCTCTTACAGAAAGGCTTTCATGATAACGACATAACAGTCTTGTCGCTTTTCTACGGCATTGACAAGCATGTGACGTGACTAAAACATTTTTATTTCAAACCCTATTAACATGCATTACAATGACAAATAGAAGGACACCAGCTCCCTGATCACTGCAGTGGTTGGTATGGCAACCAATAGACCGTACAGGTGAAATGCAGCTAATGGCCAATCAGAATGTTGGAGCAGAATTACCTGGTGTATAAAAGTCAGCACAGGTTAATTGCTGCCACATCAACTGCAATGATGAAAACACATTGTTGCAATTGCAATATGCAACCTGGCAGTGGATCTCTGAGTTGAGAGAGAGTTGTGTTTGTTCACTTGGCTGCACAGTCTCTATGTGTGAGAGCATTGCCGGTAAGAAAACAAGAGAGTGTGCTGCTGACAAGAGGCGAGCTAGTATGAATGTTCGCTAAGTATTAAAATGTAAAAACATATATTAAGGCTATATATCACAGTAGATGTTGCACAGACGACAAAACTAATTAGTATTGTAGTATTTATGTACTACTACAACTCATATTCTCAACCTCATGTGGTCAAGCATGGAATATTATGCATTTCCATTTAAATTAATGAGTACATCATCAGGGACAATATTCTTTAACACGAGCTCGGAAGCACTCTTCTCTCTGAGCTATTCTTTCCTGTCCAATTATGTTTCAATAGGCTGTACTGTTTCTCCTGCACCATTTTGTTCAGTTCTTATCCAGGCCACAGTCATTCCACACAGGCCAAGAGATCCCACTGGCTGCAGAGTGGATGGAAAACACATGGGCAGCCTTTGCTCCAATCCAAAACAATTTGAACTGCAACCCAACTTCTGAGAAACAACCGTCTGTGCTGCATCAGGCTGAACTTGGCAGTACAAAGTTCATGTGCGCCTGACAGTTCCTTTGTCACCCTTGTATGTGCAACTCTCTTTTATGAGCTTCTACTCCACAGGGCTGCCATCTTTGCTATCATAGAAAGGTCATATATGGGCTATAACTGTTTATTAGACAATATGTACACACACTATTAAAGTGGGTCACCAGGTACTGGTCATAACGCAGCGTTGCCCATACATGTATTCATTTGTGGCGACCTGTCGCAAATAGATTTGACGTTACCTCATAAACAAATTATAATGGGACTGTATGTGAATGGAGATTGTTGTTAAACTGTTTGTGCACCAGGTGCATACTTGCCAACCCTCCCGGATTTTCCGGGAGACTCACGAAATTCAGCGCCTCTCCCGAAAACCTCCCGGGACAAATTTTCTCCCGAAAATCTCCCGAAATTCAGGCGGAGCTGGAGACCATGGCCCCTCCAACTCCATGCGGACCTGAGTGACGTGTTGACAGCCTGTTCTCACGTCTGCTTTCCCACAATATAAACAGCATGCCTGCCCAATCACGTTATAACTGTAGAATGATCGAGGGCAAGTTCTTGGTTCCTTATGTGGGTTTATTGTTAGGCAGTTTCATTAACGTCCTCCAAGCGCGGTAACAACACACAACAGCAGTCAAGTTTTCGTCTACCGTAAAGCAGTTTGTCTGCCGTAAACAGCAATGTTGTGACACTTTTAAACAGGACAATACTGTCATCTACTGTACATGCATATGTGACCCCCCCATAATGTGTCACATTTTTGTGTTGATTTATTTATTTTATTTTGTGGTTTGCATTTGTTTTTGGAGCTGTCATTACACATTTATCAGTATTCACATTGGTCAGTAGGGGGCAGTAGGGCGTTTCTTCCCAATTGAATGCTATCACCTGCAGACCGGAAGTGTCTTGTCATTCTGATGAGAGCGACCAGTCTGTGAACAATTGAAACGTCCTGTGTGCTTTTTCCTCCTGTATAACAGGTTAGTTTTGGTGAATCAACTCACTGAATAATATCCATGTGATCTTTATAAGTTTATGTACACATTCTGATGGTGGAGCCAAACTCTAAAGTGTTTGTGAGTTGTAGTTTGTATTTGTGAATGAATCCAGTGCACAGCTGCAGTAATCAATACAAAATGGCGACGTGAGTACGCAATGTTTATATAGGAACTTCTGATCCTAATTCAGACTCCCAAATTAGAGCTCCCGTTTTCTTATTGATTTTATAATGTATATTTGTATAATGTATGTGTTCTGAAAGAGTGACAGAGAATAGAACAAGGATGGACAATTCAACCCTTAACTCAACAATGAGTAGAGAGGAGTGTTATGTGTGTGTATATGTGTAAATAAATGAACACTGAAATTCAAGTATTTCTTTTGTTTATTTATATATATATATATATATATATATATATATATATATATATATATATATATATATATATATATATATATATATATATATATATATAATAAAATATATATATAGCTAGAATTCACTGAAAGTCAAGTATTTCTTATATATATATGTATTATATATACGACCACACCCCCCGCCCCCCACCTCCCGAAATCGGAGGTCTCAAGGTTGGCAAGTATGACCAGGTGATACACAAAAACATGCAACACAAAGTGCTTTACAGACTTAAAAACACTGACCAACCTCTCCCCTTTTATTACCCTGACTCTCGCCAGATCCTTGTAGTTCGCTGAGCTCCACACCTTGATCTGGGACTTCTCAATAGGAGATGTATTTCAGAAGGCAGGGCCTTGTAAAAAAAAATCATTGTATAAGATTGGATAGACCACTTGTCCGTTATCTTGAATGACGTGCTACTTCAACCACTCACATACAAATCAACCCGTGACGCTGATGAGAGCGACGCTGGGAAATCCAAACCCGGTCGGAAGAAGAGCCAAAACATCTTTGCCACCAATACATGCCTTCAAAACCGTTCTCTGTTCATCTTTTAAAGAATTAATATTCGATAGATTCGACAAAACAGTTGCAATACTAGAATCAATGTCAGCACAAGACTCCTCGCTCCGTGCCGCCATTGTTGTTTGAATCAAACAGTCGCTTCGGCGCTACGTCACATCTATGAAATCCCGCCCGGCGATTATTTTTTGCTATCTTCAAGGAGTTTGCAATGCCTTGGAGCCCAGATCCTTGTGTGGAGCTCAGCGAACTACAAGGATCTGGCGAGAGTCAGGTTACCCTTTTATACCATCACCAGACAAATAGACAGACACACACACACACACACACACACACACACACACACGCACACACACACACACACACACACACACACACACACACACACACACACACACACACACTCACACACACACACACACACACACACACAAATGAATGCATGGCTGAAGACAAAGGAGCCAGGTGAGGAAACATTAACTCAAGGCTATAACAGAGCCATACAGTACATAGAGAGTCAGGACAACTAAACAACAGGCGGCATGTTGGGTAACCAGGATGTGTGCGGCTGTGCACTGAAGCATCCAGTGTGTACTACAATATATAGAAATTGCGGTTGTTCTGACGTTAGTTTTCCTGCTGAAAAAAACAATAAGTCCAAATATAGTTCTAAACATACTCCAGCTCATAAACTTACAATAAAACATGCTTTTATTTAGTCAAAACATGAATTCTGGGCAATTTTGTCGCCATATTTGATGCAGTCCACCGCTGCATTCATGCAGTGTTTAGTGACCAAAAACAAAAAGAACCAAAAACAAACAAAAAAAAACTAAAACTTTCACCCTCATTTTGCCAAAATCCTTATTAGATTTGGACCAAGAATGACGAAGAAATGATGCAAGGTATGTGAATTATGGCTGCCTCCAATTATTTTGTTGTAATCACTGCTCTATATACAGTCGCGATCAAAAGTTTACATACACTTGTAAAGAACACAATGTCATGGCTGTCTTGAGTTTCAGGGTTTCCTGCAGCTCTTTGTTGTTAAGGCGGCCGCCTTAACAACAAAGAGCCACCACCCAAACTATAGTCTTAACAAGCTGCTCCGCATAGTTCTGCCTCTGCATCTGTCAGTACTTCTCTGCAGCACCCAGCATTGTCCCACCCACAGAACCATCTGATTGGTTACACGCAGAGCGGTGACAGCCAATCAGCAGTGCGTAGTCAGAGCGCATCCAACAGCCAATCAGCAGTGCGTATTCAGAGCACATGTAACAGCCAATCAGCAGTGCGTATTCAGAGCACATGCAACAGCCAATCAGCAGTGCGTATTCAGAGCACATGTAACAGCCAATCAGCAGTGCGTATTCAGAGCACATGTAACAGCCAATCAGCATTGCGCATTCAGAGCGCATATAGTCAGTGCTCCTTCGGTGGAGTGAACAGAAAGGTGTTTAGCAAGTAAGGCAGCGGACTCTTCCCAAATTATAATAAACACCTCCCAGTCAACTACTAGTAATATCACTATGAGCCCGTTGACGTTCTAGAAACAAACTGCAGCTCTATGGCGTCACATTAGTGCCAAAAATCCAAGCGCATAAAAACTGTTATCGCGCGCTGATGCCTTTCTGCGCGCGTGCCGTCTCGGTCTGTGCGCTCTCTGTGTACTCCTGGCATCTCTCCTCGCGCTGTCTGTTTCTTTTTGGCACTTTGGGGGCGGGTATGCTTAGATGGCCCCTCCTTTCTGATTGGCTCTGAGCATTTTTCATACGACCAATGATTCTCCAGCGTAGCAACGTTGTAGCCATCTTACCTCGGACAGCTAGCCTCAATCATTAGATTGATGTCAATGGTACATGTACTAATTAAATTACCATAACTTGCTCGATTTTCGACCAATTAACAAACGGTTTGCCTTGTTACAAATCTTATTACATGTAGATATGACATAGGATGCTGTACCTGTTGAAATTACCTATTTCGCTTTAAAACAAAAAAAAGACTTAATTGTGCAACATAGTTGTGTAGGGTCAGTGTTAGTCAGTTCTCTGATTATTTTAAACTGTTTCGGAATACATTATTAAAAGGCTATTTTTAACATTTTAAAAACAAAATTCAAAGATTATTTCATTAATTTTATGGCTGAATCAAAAGAAATTCCATAAATTCGAAAACAAATGTTCAAGAAGAAGTGAAAATATAAAATAATGTTATGGTTGGATGTTATTGCTGGTGGAGCAGTTCTGGCTGAAAGATGTGATTATGGTGTTTGTTGTCTTATTATTTATTTGGGTCACATTTTGTAGTACCCTGCATTGTGTGGTATGAAATAACCTTCATCAGCGCGCGACATGTTTTTATCCACTTCTTCCTCCGTAAATCTTGATACATATTGACGATGACCCGCCCTGCTATATTTCTGATTGGCTCTGAGCATTTTTCGCCTGACCAATCAGAAAGAAGGGGCCGTCTAAGCATACCATAAGTGCCAAAACGAAACATGACAGCGCACAGACCGAGACGGTCCGCGCACAGAAAGGCACCGCGCGCACGCAAAAAGGCATTATGCGCGCGCAAAAAGGCACCACGTGCGCGCAAAAGGGTGTCGCGCGCGCACGAAGTGGAGAATCAGCGCGCGATAACAGTTTTTATGCGCTCGGATTTTTGGCACTAATGTGACGCCATACAGCTCAGCTCGCTCGCAGTTCTGGCTTGAGGTGAAGGCTAATTAGCTTTTAGCGTAACGTTAGCTCATTTTGCGGTGTGTGTGTGTGTGTGTTCGCTCATTGTGTGGTGTGTGTGTGTGTGTGTGTGTGTGTGTGTGTGTGTGTGTGTGTGTGTGTGTGTGTGTGTGTGTGTGTGTGTGTGTGTGTGTGTGTTGTAATCATTAGTAATGTAGCAGCCTAGTTTTGAATGGCAGGGTCCCTGCTATCACATGTTGATAAAAATATAACATTTACATAACAAAAATCAACTACAGGCTTCCCAAATGGTGTAATAAATTAAGCATGATGAGTTGACTTGAAACTGTTTAATGTTGCACTTTTTATATGTAGAAGAAAAGTTTTGTCATTTTATTTAATCTGAGCAACAACTTGAGGCAGTTTAATGTTGATTAAGGTGGGCAGGATTATTATAGTGTTCCCAATGTTAAAAGGATAAAGCCATTGTTTACAAATTTGGTAAATAAATAACCCAAAAATTTATATTTTGTTGTTTTCTTACTGTACCGAAAATGAACCGAACCGTGACCTCTAAACCGAGGTACATACCGAACCGACATTTTTGTGTACTGTTACACCCCTAATATATATATATATATATATATATATATATATATATATATATATATATATATATATAGTGATCAACTAAATTGAGATTTAGAACAGTGACATTGGAAAGAAGCATTTTAATCAGGTGTTAGTTTATAAAACCAACTTGATAGTGGAATAAATTGCTGCTTCTTTTCATTCATGATTTATTTTAATGTTGTTTATTTTTTTGACCTTAAATTAATGAATACAAATGAAAATGGAAAATAAATTTACATATGAATGTTTCTATGAAAGCTTGAAACTGTTCGCTGTCACGTTGCACATAAAAAAACATGACAAGAACAGAATGGCAATACCAGGAGCCCTGTTATGAAAAGATTGGATAGAAATAGGTTCTGCTTAAAACATAGGTCAATCATGTCCAGAGTGTTTCAAGACATTCACTTCCCATAATGTTCTTCTTTCTGGGTTACGGGGAAAGTGATGCATATGCTTTGCACAGTTTTTGTGATTGGAGCAGCCCCATGCTGCTCAACAAGGCATGTTCACACGTCAAAAGACTCTTTAACTAAAATAGATGTCCGACGAGGAAGTATAGGGCCAGCTCAAAGTTGGTACTCAACATGGCGCCATGCAGTCATGTGAGGGGTTTTGACCAATCATTCAGGAGATGGTCTGAAACCCAGTTGTCCATACACTACTCTCTGTATATACGGATCTGGGCTATGGGCCCCCCCCTCATCTAAATGCACTTAAAGTGTCTTCTGTCTTTGTCTGTGACATTAAAAAATGACTAAAAGAATCAACGGAAAAAAGTTAATATGTATGTTTAAAAATATGTGTTTTGCTTTTAATTTTTTGGTGTCAGGGCATACCAACATTGACCAAATGATCAACAGTTTGCATAGAGGACAACAATAATAGTCAAAACTGAAATATGACTCACGTTTTGCAAACATAATATAGACAAATTAATATAAATTAAATGCAATTCTGACAGGGTTTTGGTCTTCCACACCAAACCCATTCAACCATATATTTATGGACCATGCTTTGTGCACTAAGGTACAGTCATGCTGGGCTTACAGCAAACTGTATAATACTGTCTTTGTATACAAAATAATCCAAGACGCATGATCCAAATGACATAATTCAGAAATATTTTGGTTCCCAAGCGGCGCATTGAATTTCAATATTTGTAATTCAATAAATAAAGGGTTTGTATGTTCTCTATATTCAGCATTATGTATTATTCTAATTGGTCTTTTTTGTAACACCGTTAGTGAAAGAAGCGCGCATTTGTAGTTGTTTCCCCATATTTCTACACAATAACTCAGATATGGTAACACTAGCGAGCAGTAAAAAACATGAAGTGATTTTTGGTCCAGAACATGTTTTGCTTTGTTCATTATTGACATGTTTCTTTCTACTTTATGTTGTATATTTTTTATATGAGATTTCCAGTTCATTTTATCATCAATCATTATACCTAGAAATGTGGTTTCATTTACTCTTTCAATGTTTACTTTGTCTATCTGTATTTGTGTTTGACTTTCTCTTCTACTGTTACCAAATAGCATTATTTTAGTTTTACCGTGTGACCAATTCGGATCTACCGATGTGTGCATGTGAGCTTGACATCATTTAAATATGGTGATTATTGATATACAATGTAGTGTACACATAAAATAAACACCTGGGGTGAATTTAAAAACAATTACAAAATAATAAGGTACATTGTACTGGTGTTTCAACTAGTAAATATGGAAACAGATTGCCAATTGCAACCAGTGGAGCAATGCCAAGGTTGCCTGCATTCAAACCTAAAAGCTGGAGAGTTACTTAACAGTATACAATATTTCATATGTTTTACTTCAGTGTTGTCACTGATGGAGGTTGAAACTTAAGGAGTAACATTTTGGACACAAATGCAAACAGACACTGTATGTATTGCTTGAAAATGCATACAATTATACTCAGATATCCTCCTGAGATCGCACTTCCTCTGCAGTGGGCTTTGATTTTTGGTCTATTTATTTTGTCAAAGAGTTACACATTTCTGAAAAAACACAAATGCTGGTTCATAGGAGGATATATGCAGAATAGGGCACTTACCTGTATTGGCAATATACACTCTTAAGCAGCAAGGCTTATAGTTGATTGGCACTGCACGTAATTATCGATTTTACAATGTATACTTGTTTATCATTGTGTTTGTAGTTTGCATTGGCCTAGAATATGCTGTACTATATTAGGGTTGCACAATATAGACAGTATACAAAATAAATGATATAAATGTGGTCGACGATGCAGCTTTTAATACTACTTTTATATTGTGATATTTCATGTTGATGATACATGTCCCGCAAATTTGACCGCAATGCGAGCGAAACCCAATGTAACGTCCTTGCTACCGAGCTGGCAACTGACATCCCTCCACATTGCAAATCTGCTTCTAAGTCATTAATCCTCGCCTCCTTGGCGGTTTCTTACAAATATCATTATCACTGGAGGATGAATTATATAAAAGGCCCTGCTAACCGCTAAGCAAGAGCTCTTGGATGTAAACAGGTGGGCGGATGAATATGATGAAGTATCAATAGTAACGATACCATATACAGTATCAGTATATCGCAGATACTGCAGTGATTCGAGCGATAATTTTCTATTATCTATTATTGTTGCCGTTTTTGTTATTATTTACAAACGTAGGGAGTAAGTCACTGGACACTGGAGGACTTTAAGGGGAACA